>NW_025335505.1:21344096-21590233 GCF_004798865.1 Varanus komodoensis | reverse complement strand
TCAACTTGCCCACTACCCCTCGAGGCCATTCGACTAGGGCTGTGGCTACCTCATCGGCCTTCGCATCGGGAATACTGATGGATGATGTATGTAGAGCTGCTACTTGGGCGAATCCTTGCACTTTCGCCAAACATTACCGCTTAGACGTCCGCGCTCGACAAGATTGTTCCTTCGGCAGAGCCGTTGTTTCATCTGTTCTTCGTTGAGGACACCTCCCCTCCTCCGTTATGGTAAGCTTGTTAATCTGCCCATATGTGTGATGCACAGAGGCCACAACAAAGAAAAGCAGGTTGCTTACCTGTAACTGATGTTCTTCGAGTGGCCATCTGTGCAGTCACACAACCCACCCGCTGGCCCCGCTCAGTGTCGGTGAGTGGACCTCTGTCGTTATTGAATGTTATCATTGTTTCTTGGTACTGATAGTCATTGTTCTCTCAGTACCGATACTGTTCACGGTAGAACTCATTTACAAGTCATTTTTTCCACAAGAGGGCATCCGTTCGGTCGTCAAAGACTGAACAAAATGGCGGTCGCTCTGCTCTTTATAGGCTGTGGGGGAGGGGGAGCGGAGCTTTTTTCCCGCCAAAATAAACCTTTAGCTTGTAATCTTCCAGCCAAAGGCACTGCGTAGGCACAGCACCCATATGTGTGTCTGCACAGATGGCCACTCAAAGAACATCAGTTACAGGTAAGCAACCTGCTTTTGCCAGATGGAACAGGGAGTTTTGCCTGTGGCTTTAAAAACACTAGCATAAGTGAAAGCCTTGCTGCTTGCTTCCTGTGCTGAAATAACTTAAGAGACTGCTCTTCCTCTCCTGACTGTAGCCAAATGTTTGAGTACCACTGTTCAGGATATATGCTGATTGGTCATTGAATATATGTGAATAGGATATACGGTCATGGAATTGCTCCTATTTGTTTCCCCCACCTGGCAAATTGCACTGATGGAAATGTTTTCAGAGAAAGGCTGGTAGCCAGTGGTGCTGCTGATGAAAGCACTCAAGCCAGGGTCTAAGGTAGGGATGGGGAACTACTGTCCCTGGCCATTGGCTATAGCAGCTGATAATAATCCAACATCATTTGGAGAGGCACAGGTGTCCCAGCTTTGCTTTACAGTCCTTGCACCTATTAAGAGTCAAAAATGTACCACACAAATGTTTAGTTATTCAAAAATAATTTTTACTATAACTTAAAGGTAGCAGTAAATATGAGAAATACAAATACCACAAAACTAGAAGGCAAATATAAGCCAAAAGTCAGTACAAAAGATGACCATTAAGACTGCAGGCTCATGTGAGCAATGTGCTGTAAAAACCCAAACACAATTATTTCACATGGCATAAGATATTTTTTTCCCTTCAGTAAACCTTCTGGAGTGACTGTACATATGTAGCTTTTAATCAGAGCAAATATAATTTATAAATACACAGATATATACAGCGTTGCAACATTCACAATCAAAAATACTGTCTTGCCAATTTGTTTGCAAAAAAAAAAAGGAGGCTTCTATTAGACTTCACTTTTAAAAACTCATCCACAATCTGTATGTATCAAAAGATGACTAATACTTCTCTACCTGCCCGCCCCCACCCTGACATTATCCAAAACTCAAGAGTTGTAGGTTTAAATATTGTAAAACTGTCACCCTAAGGGGATAGTTCAAGAGCTTCAATTGCATGCATGCCTACTTCAGAGTAAGCCCCTTTGAACTTAAGGCTATTTCCTTCTCACTAGCCTGCCTGTCACCCTGACTATTGTACATAGTGTGAGAAAGACGTGTTTATACCCTGATCTTAAACTGTTCTGCAGACCTTCTTTGTACCAACAAAACAGATTCTTGTACTCAACAAATCTTTTGAAACTTTGGAGGAGGGAGCTGTCTTCTGTGCACTTAGATGCTAAAGTATATTGCAACCATTTGTCCTTTCTGGAAAAGGGGGCACATTTAAACTCAACACTTGTTTTAAATCACCCATACAACAACTTGACAATTAAAGAAAATGTTCTGGGATTAATGATAGTCCATTACTGGAGGGCAGGAAAAAGCAAGAATAGAAATCTAGAATGAGTCAGAGAATTGATGCCTTTTGGAATTTAAATCCTGCTGTTTCTGGAGGCAGGTCATTATTTGAAGACTATTCATACTCAACTTGCCTACTAATAATAAAATCTGGCAGGGAAATACAGGGAAAAGGCAGCAGAGGCTCAGCACAGGAAGAAGTTAGGATGGCTTTAAAAATTTCCACTCATTTTGCTTACACTCTTTTAAAGGGAGCATCACATGTTTCAAATCAACACAATAATGCCCACAAAGCAAGCACCAAATTCAATTGGAAATGCCTCAATTATTATTTCAAAACATCTTTCCTGTTTCCTGAGGCTGATTTACAGCAACCACATAGATTCACTCAAAAGCAAAATAATCAGATCTTTGACAAAAGCTGTTTCAAGATATGCTACAAATAACCAATTGTAGCCCACAGGTGAGATCCCTCATTTCCCCGCCCCGCTCTTTCTTGCCTATTGGTGAGTCGATGAGTTTCAAAGCATTCTTCAGAAGAGTTTTGTTTTTGCAGTTGAGCTACAGCACCATCCTGTTTAAGATGACCAGCTGTTGAGGCTGCAATATATTAATACATAGATGAAATACTTAAAAGGCGGTGGCCACCTCATTTGCACGTCGCCCACCAACTTTCACAAATTCTCGGGGGAATTTATCTAGTTGCTCATATGCCAGTCGTCCATCTTCTCCTGAGGACATGTACACAGAGAGGGTGAGAATTAGATAAATATTTCATCAAAAGTACTGAGGCATACGAGGCATTATCACAGAGGCAAGGGTTGCTAACTGAACAGTTGTAGGGATCCTGAGTGGGTTCAAAACCATCCTTGTCCTGCCATGTAGTTTACTGGGCTTGGACAATATGGGGAAGTCACAAACTGCATCGATTATTAAGCAACTTGTGTGGCACAATCCTGGTATGTATTGGGGTAGGGAAAAGAAGCCCCCTTTCCTGTTGGTCTTTTGAACACAGCCAGTGTTTATTTACAACAAACCATTTAGTTTCTAAAGAGAGAGGCTCATAGCTGTGTGGAGGCTTATTTTCATTTGCAGTGGGACAATTCTAGACATTCCAGGTGGTAAGGGGAGGTGTCACTCTGCACACATTCAAGAATTGAACAGAAAAGGTTTGCTTGTTTGTTTGTTTGTTTAATTTCTATAGCACCCAATAGGCAAATCTCTCAAGTTCCTGGAACCAAGCTCCCTCCCTCCCTCCCTCCCTCCCTCCCTCTCCCCCTCTCCCTCCCTCTCCTGCTCTCTCCCTCTCCCTCCCTCCATCATATAGCTTGGTGCAGAGAGGGGGGGGAGCTTCCATTGCCACTTTGTCAGAATATACATATTTCTGTATGTATGATGCTTGAAAGTATGTATGCATGGGAATATGCAAGTACATACATGTGTACTTCCCATAAGTTCTGGTAATGGATTCTGACAATATGCCAGTGAAAGTGAAGCCAGAAGGTTTCTACAGAACATTTGTGTGTTACTTGACACACTCCATCTTCATTCAAATCTAGGGAAGTTTAGATAGTATTCTTGAACAGCTACAAAATGTAGTAATGCCTTCTCATTTCTATTCTCTGTTGCTTTTCTATTAACTTTTCCCTTTTTTGCCTCATTTTGTATCATTTTTTCCCCTCTGAGATATTAAAAAGGTACTTTATAGCAGAACAACATAATGTAACTCAACCTACCAAGAGACAGCAGCGTTTCAGAGGCTACTTTCCTGATATCTTCATTGTCAGACTGGCAAAGTGTGGCCAGCATTTTAATACTTTCTGTTGCCTATATAAGCAAACAAAATTCAGTTATTTTCCAAAATGAATACAGAAGCAGTCAGAGGGCCTCACTTTTCTTGGAAGAAATACAAGCTGCCAGTAAGAAACTTCTATTTTAAAAATTCAGAAAGTAGGAAAGCTAAGACACATTGGAGGAAACCAAAAAATGAGGCAACTGCTGTCTTCCTATGGGTTTTAATTAGAGGTTCAGCTAAATTTACAGTAATTTCAAACTGAAGTGGTGCTAGACTTTGTAGCTAGACTTTACACCAGCAACAGAGCCTGTGTGGATGCCGGCTCCTTTGAAAGCACAGGGCCAGAGCCCAATAGTATCCAAAGCAGATCCTCGTCCGACTGTGCACGCAAAGGAGAAGGTGCCTCATTTTCCTTGAGGTTATTCTGTTGCCTTATACAAGCATTGATGTTTCAGTTACAAGCACCTGGCATCCCCTCATGGGACCAGAATTCTAACATGTAAGTACATATGGAAAGCCATGCTGGATCAAACCAAAGGTCCATCCAGTCCAGCCGTCCGTACACATGCTCACAAAGCAGCTACCCACAGGATCTGTTAGGCAGGATGGGTGCAAGACCTCTTGCTTAAGCTTCTGAACAACTGATGCATGCAGGCAAGCCACCTCTGGTGAAGGAGGAAGCACATAGCCAGCAAGGCTAGTAGCCACTGATAGCCTCCTCCCTCATGAATCAGTCCAGTCATCCAGAATGGCAGCCATCACCACTTCCTGTGGTAGCAAATTCCATAGTTTAACTATATGCTATGTGAAGAAGTACTTTCTTTTATTTCACACAGTTCATTAGTACTTTCTTTTATTTCACACAGTTCATTAGTACTTTCTTTTATTTCACACAGTTCATTTCCCATCTTGGAAAATTTTCAATGTCACTCTAAAAAAATTCTCCACACTTTTGCAAAATGATGTCTAAATGGCAAATACAAAATAAGAATGCTCTTTTTGTTGCTGTGTGCTTAACAAGGGCTATTGAAACCCTTGTTGCTTGGCCTTTTGTTGTCCATGGGAAAGTAAAGAAGGCAGAAGCTTACCTGGAGGCATTTCAGTGCTAGGCAAGCTGCTTTCTGTAGGTGAAGGTTGGGCTGTGCAAGAGTTTCACAATAATAAATTAAAGCCTGAAAGAAAAAGGAAGGGGCCATGAGCAAAAAGAAGAAGAGAGGGCTGCAAGTGTGTTTCAGAAGAGAGGCCCAGCACCCACTGAGTAACTAAGGCATGCTAGCTGTGCCTTGAAGCTAGCTGAACGCTGAGGAGAGAAGCAGCAGGGGCATGTAACTGTATAACCTACCCTGGAGGGCAAAGTGCTGGGTTACTGCCAGAGGCTTGAATAGGAATAATGGCACCTAGTGCCAGGATGTGTGTTACCAGCAGGGGATGCAGAGTAACTGACCACTGTTAATAAGGCGGCTATCACTATAGCATTTCATTGACTATCACTGGGTTTCCTTCTGCCACCCGCCATATGTCCTGTACATAAAACCTTAAACTCTTCATAATATTCCACATGTCCGATGAAATGGACCACACTCTATGATTATCATTCTTATTATATTGCATTTATGCCCCACCTTAAAAGCTTATGCTAGAATAAATTTGTTATCTTTAAGGTGCCTGAGCATGCCTGTTGTTTTCAAGGTATGAGCAGTCCTCCGGATATGACTACAATGCACTTTGATTATTTGTAAAGAATCAAATTACTGTGTTCGAGGAACTGCTTTGCTCCTATGAATCACTTAGCCTTTAGGGTGCAGTGTGAATGTTCGATGTCAAAAAGACCCCGTGTGTGCTTATTTTATGTGTCTGTCATAGAGGTTAACTAGCACATTCTGTAATACTCGGAGATAATTTTCACTGAGCTTGAGAGAGCTCAGGTAAGAGAGAACAGGATTAGAACTTTGGACATTTAATACCCTGCTCTTCCTCATGACTTCTAATACACCGCATCAAAAATAAGTTAAGCTTAGTAACAATTACAGCAAACACAACAATCTGATTAGATAAAATTTAAGTTTGAAAAAAGGCCTGACTATCATAATACCTTCCACTATTTAATGTAACATTTCCACCCTTTAAAACACAGGAAAAACCACACAAAGGTGGGAAATGTTGGGAAAATTTGGATAAATCCTGTCTGAAAAGCATTACTTCTGTGTGCTTTTTCGCATTGTGAGATCAAATCCTGTCTTCCTTCTCAAAACCAAGCTGTCACTGTTTAAAATGGCATTCATTCCCCCACTCCTTTTTCTCACCTTTAGCTGTAAGCTACAGTAGACAGGCCATTTAGTCCAAATATACATTGTAAATAGTCATAGTTTACAAGGAAGTATCTTTTGATAGCCCAGAGGCTCCATGTGCCCTGGCCAATTCAGAATGTCTAGAGTAGATAAGAGTCTTGAGTTCATGCATAGTTTCAGTGGCTTGAATTTACATGTCTAAGCAGACCTGGAGATGGGTTCAAACTAATGAACTAAAGTGTCAATACAGGCAATTAGAAATGTTGTAATCTCATTGTTACTGTATGATTGACTGACATTTCTTTATCTGTTCTGTATGTGATGACCTCAGAATCTTATTGTAATGTCTACATTCTGTCATCAATTGCCCTGTACCTGTATGTGACTGGGAGTGTATAAAAACTCTCTAGTTGTGTTGAAGCTTTGCAGCAGAGTTCATCTCTGCCTGCCCGGTAATGCATGCATTATCGTGAGTACCGCGGGAACCTTGGGGTAAAACAATAAAGCCTCAGATGGTCTGGACGCTTGGTCTTTCCCACGAACCCGAGTTTTATTCCCTTTTCTCAAATTGAGATTCCGGGATTCTGACAGAAATCACAGGGGAAAAGGGATGGGACCAGGAGGAATATCTGTCTGGGGAAACCTGGAAAGCCACATTTACTCCATGGAGGCCGGTGCTTCAACACCTCTACCCAGTGTTTTTTTTTGGTAAAAAAAAAAAAAAAAAAAACCTGCTGGAACTCACATCTTGGGGTCACACTTTTACACTAAAAGATTTTTAGTGTAAAGCCAGTCACTCTACACACACATAAAGCCAGTCACTCTACACATATATAAACATAATGGTTGCCACGGGAAGTAAGCACTCACTATCAGCACAGACACAAAAGCAGCCCTCAGGCACTATGTTAATGATGTTTGCTGCTGATCTGCTATGCCTGACAGGCGACTCAAAATTACTTCTTAAAATCTATTGGAAAAAAAGGTGCCGGAACGCCATTCCGATGTGTTCTATGACAAATAAAGTCCTGCCTCTACCATAATCCAAGCCCAACTCATTTCCCCGCAAAAACACCTGAAGTTGTACCTCAGGCAGAGTGGCATCTTTATATGGGAGGGACACAGGTACTTTTTCTCCCACAGCTCAAAACTGGCTGCACACAGTACAGAGTGGATTTCAGAGATGCAGCTTGGCTTCCATGTTCATGCTAACCCAAAAGCTTTGGTGGCTTGGAGAAAATTCCCAACTGAAATCTAGCAATTCTCCCCTGCTACTTAGAGTTCCCTACCTTTTCCCTGAAGTTCTTGTCTTCTGCTGCTGTAGCAGACAAAACTGATACCACAGCATCATAGGTCTGCTTTTTATTTTCAGTCAGGAGGAGGAGAGCCAGCGATTTCAGCACTTCTTGCTGAGGTGGGAGGCTGATGGTGGTTAAGTCAATCTTATTCTGCAAGACCTTTTCATCTCTCAGGGACTGTAGAGTCTGCACTATCAAAGCTAAAATGGCAAAGGCATTTCAACAATACATGAGCTAAAATATTTTCAGTTATTTAAAATATTAGGCTGTAATCCTGTACTGACTTCCCTGGGATACAGTTTCATTGAACTCAGTGGGGATAACTTTTGAATAGATACACGAGGAATTGCACAAACTATAAGATTTGTGCCAGTGTGAGAGCCAGTGTGGTGTAGTGGTTAAGAGCATGGGACTGGGACTCAGACGATCTGGGTTCTAGTTCCTGCTCAGCAATGAAGCCACCTGGGTGACTTTGGGCCAGTCACAGACTCTCAGCCTAGCCTACCTCACAGGGTTGTTGTTGGGATAAGATGGAGGAGGAGAATGATGTAAGCTGCCTTGAGCCCTTTGTAGGAAAAAGGCAGGATATAAATTGATAAATAAATAAGATTACACATTAGCAAAATAAATCTGATAACACAACTGAGGATGGAATCAAAAATACTAGTTGGCCACAGCAAAAGGGGTGTGTATGTGAAAGGCGATTACTTTTTTCCTTTCTGGATATCAGTGTATCCCCCGCACCTTCCCATCAACTTCACAGGTGGAAAATTACTTCTAGCAGACAGAGGCTTGCATAGAATATCTTACATCCTCACAGGGAAATGACTGGCTTTGGATCCAGTGGATCCAAACCTTCCCACTTGGTGTTCCCAGAATGCATTGTTTCAAGGTGTTTTGTTGGCTGCCACCATTGGGAATACTGCAAGCCATAGCTTTAATACTCTTGAGCTATCCATGAGTTTAACAGGAATAGTGGCAAACATTAGCAGGGCTCCTCTTTTCAGAAAGAAAAGGATCTTGCTAGCATCTGAAGTTTCTTTAACCATCACACCTATGGTTAGCAACTAAATTCATGGTTATCTTACTTTCTTCAATCACATGGATTGTTTTAGTTTTTAATTTGTGTTGCCTTTCAGTGCGGAGTCACCACAGGGGCATTTATAAAATTAAAAGCAGTTGCAAAAACAAAAACAACAATAAAGTACAAAGTAAGGGCAGGATCCAATATGAGATGAGTTCTGCAATGATATTGCAGAAATGTAAGAGAGTTTTAGTGCATCAGCAATTGAATTAGCTGGCATTGTGGGATTCTCCAAGAAATCCATTGCCCCAGCTAACCTTACTAGCATTTTGCTAGTGGTTCCTTAACAGTGTAATTTATATTAGTGATTGTGTCATACTGGATGCTGTCCCAGATGCTTTGCTAGCATCTTTGATACAGACCCCTTGTTTGCTTATTGTTTCTGCTTGTGGAGTGCTATACAGTTAGATAAGAGATGTGTGTGTGTGTCAGATGTGAGTGAATGAGGGTGTAATTCTATGCAGGTATAAAGGGAGAGACCCTACAATTCCTAGTATGCCCCAGCTTAGTCTAGCCAGGACATGCTAGGAATTGTAAGGCTTTTCTCTGTCTAAACATGCATAGAATTGCACCATTAGTGTGTGACAGAAACCCTCTGTGAGCTCAGCAATTTGGCCTTCAGATTGTTCCCAGCAATATGAACTATAGGTGTGATTCACATGTATATAACTCTAAAACCAGGTTCTTTTCACCTCTGCTTTCAAAAGGTATCAGTAATTGCCCTAAAAACCAAGTTATTTTCTTTACCTTCTCTTGCAAGCTGAAGCAAATAATTTGCCAGATCACTAACATTTTTACTGGCAAAGTAGTTGTAATACTGAAAAACTGTGATGACTTCTGATGACAGGCTAGAAACCAGGACAGGCTCCACTCGGTCCAAGATGTGGGACACCAAGGTTTTGAATACTATGTATGACAAGAGAAAATAACTAATTAGCCATTAAAAAGAGCAAAATAAAATCTGGTCATTTAACATGTTCACTCCCATTGCTATAGCTTTTAGAAAGGAGAAAGTGCCCTGAAACATAAGTAAACATAGGATCTAGTGCTTTGGTAGGTTATACCCATAAACATCAAGGCTGCATGAGCTAAAAGCTTGAGATTCTTGTCTGAAGGAAAGGAGGCACTTGCTCTTCTGGACTGGCCCAAAACAGCAGGCAGGGACACAGAGGAGCCAGTGTCCCAGCCTCCCACTTGGAGCCAACACGGAAGATGAGCAAGCTCCAACTAAAGGCCTGAAGCCAGTTCCCTTCACCCTTGCCCATTCTTGACTAGGGCCAGTGGCTTGCCCACCAGTGGCTTGCCTCTGTTTACTGTTGACAAAATTATTGTGTATTGCTGTTGTGATTATTGTGTATTTTAACCTTGTGAACCATCAAGAGAACTTTTTTTGGCTAAGGGAAGATACAGAAATTAAATTAAATAAATGAAATTGCACCGTTTGCACACAGTGGGGGGGGGGGTGATAGGAAGGGAATCGCCCGGGAGCCACACAAGCAGACCAAGTTGACTCCTCCTGTTTCACCCGGCAGAGGAGCTGCTCAGGTGAGCAGTGCCTCCAGTGGGAAAAAGGGACAGGATGGGCTGCCTCTGATTGGTCTGGAAAGGCCAGGGGGTGGCTTGTACCCCCACATTTGCCTGGGGGAGGTACCACTCAGCTGACCAGCCCCTCTGTGGGGACAGAGGGACAAATGAAGGACTGACCTTCCTGCTTTGCTCCCTTCAGGGCACCCTGGGATGCGGGCAGGCAGATGAAGGGGGCAGCAGCACTGTACCATGGCATAGGAAGGAGGGGTGGGGCACCCATTTCCACCAGCACTGGTGACCCAGCAAACATCTGCACGCAACCCAAGGTGATGAATTGTGGGCTATATTCTGACCAGTGGCAATTCTGAACTGAACAAACATACCAGTATCTAAAAACCTGCACAAATCAGCACCCACATAAACCTTTCAACTGCAGGTGCATCTTACTCTGGTTGTTTCAGTTCAGGAGCATATCACTAAATATTTCAATGTGAAAATATCAACAAACTTATTTGAAATTATTTGATGTAACTGTTGAGAACCATGATTTTTGCTGCAGAGATTCTTGCAGACATAAGTCAAACAGAACACACAGGGAAGGTTTGTGCTGCATTTGGGGTTCTGCACCTGTTTCTGCAAGTCCTGGATACTCATTGTTCACAGCTGCAACAAACATAGCATCCAACTGTTTCATCATCTTGTCTGCAGAGGTGTGATATAGCACAGAAGAATTGGTACATTTGTTCCAGAAGGAAAGTAGGGAGATTTTTTTCTGAAAGTCTGGAATAGCTGGTGGGAAAGAAAAGTGTGGAAAAGATCATTGCTATTTTGAATACTGGGCAGAAAGATGAGAGACAGATATATCTAATCACAACTGAGCAATATTTGCAAAAGCAAAGAAGATACTTAGTGGAGGAGTCCCAAACCCTATCCCACAAGATCTTTTTGCAAAGGTGCACCATGCCCTTTGAGCAACCAAAGGACTCTGAGCATGTGCAGTTTTTCAAGTTCAACCCATTTGAATCATAGCTCCATCATGACTAAAGGAATAAAATGAAAGTTTGCTTTTGCTGCCTTTATGCTTATTACATTTCTTTGGGGATAAGTATTATTTTGTTACAGAAAAGTGTTTATGTATTTGAAGTAAAAATAAGAAAGTGTGCATTTGGAACCAGCTGGGACCTGACAATATTGGAAAGAGAGGAGATAGGAAGTTGTGGTAAGCAACACAGGCCTCATGAGCCTTCACACTGTTTCTTTCAGCCAAGCCTCCACATGATTGTAGTCTTATAAACTGATCCCATGCATGTTTACATGGACATATGTCCCACTGTCCCATGGAGCTTACTGCATAGTACAGGTGTTCATGCTTTCAGCTTTAGGGAGTAAAGTCCCACTGAACCCAGCAAGACTTACATGTGAGATCACATTGCACATCATGCTTATGAATAATTAAATCTATATAACTCCACACAGGAACAAACATTGCTATTTCTTACCTTCACTGACAGGTCTGAAGTTCCCCATATTATCATTGCTAATCTCTGTAAGACTCTCAATCACTCCAGTTTGTTGAGATAGTTTATCTAGGAGGTATCTTGTTACAAATGGAGTTTTGCTGGAGAAGAGAATTTGCTAGTAAAACAAACAAGGAAAAGAAACATCATATATTAGGTGCAATAAGATTATTTGAATAAACATTTCTGCTGCAATGCATTACATGGAGAATATGATTTTGGGAAGTTAGAGTTGTATTTTGTAACACAAGCAGAACATACCACAGACTTTTGCAGTATGGAGTTTTCCAGTTCAAAGTTCTAGCCAGTCAGTCATTCTCACCCATTTCAAGAATAACATGACTGCTCACCCATATATAAAACCCACTGAGCTTAATAAGGCTTACTTCCAAGTAAGATTGCAGCCATATGCCACAATGCTGTCTGTCTGTCTGTCTATATTTGGAAGTAATTACCACTGATTTCAATAAAACTTCTTTACTAAATATGCAAGATTATAACCTGAGGGCTCCATTCTACATGATTTGACAGGGAAAAAAAATCCTCAACATGATGGGAGTTGTAGGATTTTTTTTTCTTCTGTCTAAACATGCACAGGATTATATCCTGAATCACAAAAGCTAGTCATTTGTTCTCCTTGGCTTTTAATTTAAGCATTTTATGATAATCACTGCTGGTGGATGTTTTGAAAAAGTATTTTATTATGATTGGTTTTATTTAAATAATAAGATTTAAATTGAGCATAGGATTTATCAATACGTTTGTTGAATTGTGTTTCAAGACTACAGCCATGCAGTTGTTTCAATAAATCAATAGTCAACTGGATTTATGCATGAGCAACTTCCTCTGGAAGCCTGCTGCTTCTCCAAACATGTACACTCGTCAGCCTCTCCAGGGCAGCAGGGACCCTGCCTTTGTCTCTTATTATTCCTGCACTGATCTTTGTGCGTGAGAAGTGCCACTAAGCAGAGGACAAGAAACAGCAAGAAAGGCGCAAGAAGCTGCGTGCAAGACAGAGGAGTACCTGGATAAGCTGCGTGCAAGACTGCAAGTGCTTCACTATGGTGATGTCGAGGCTTTCATTCCCTGTTGTCAAGGGAAGAGGGCTTCCGGCTACACTGGTACCAACGCCTGTGTCTTCTGTTAGTGCTTCGCTGAGATGCCCTCTGGCTTCTGGGTGTTCTGACCTGTAACTGTTCATGCTGGGAGGTAAGTGAGCGATTTGATTTTATTTTTTATACAGGCTCAACAGGACTAACGCCACGCAAAAAGGAATTGTTGAAAGCACCAGTCTGTGACCAAACAGCCCCTGGTAGGCCAGAAACCTTTCAATGAATACATCATACCTCAAACTGACAGTACCGTAAGGTAGCGAATGCCAAGTAAGTGTCCACATTTAAAGGATATATTGCTTCCACAGTGGATTGCTTGTTTCTCTGAAACAATTGCCCTTTTGTAAGGAGCTCTTGCAACAAAGTTTTTGAAATCAGCCTTCATTAGATGTGGTTCTCTTTAAGTTGCGCATGCATGAGTGCATGCGTGCATGCACGTGCACACACACACACACACAACCACCATAGTCTGCTGATATGGACAAGACATTTCACCGCTCTGTTCTGTGCTTTATTTAACTGAATTTTAACTTTGTGGTTTCAAAAGTTGTATAGTTAAGACTTAATCTGTCCACACTTTAGTGGTGCAGGATTAAATGTCATCTAAGGAAGGCAAAAAAAATGGAATGCAGTTGGAACAGAGGACATGGTGCTTTTATCTGGTGGTTCAGGCACAGGCTTTCTCTTTCTTTTATATGCTGAATAATGCAAATTGCCCTGTTTAAATAATTATTTCTTACTTTCATTATTCCAGCATTTTTTTCAGTGAAATGTGGACAATTTGAGAAGTGGAGGCTAAGGGAATCCACCAGTGTAGAATGTAATTGCATGGGCAGTTCAAATTAGCATCAGGGATATTATTAGACTTTCAGGATCTTCATCAGAACAAAATGAAGAACAAGATCAAGTTGCTTATGAGCCATGAGCTAAGGCCTTTGTGCAGGCTTGATGCTGCATTGACCAGAACAGATGAATTGTTGCAGAATGTTGCAGATCACACCTAAAACAGCCATTTTAGAAACAGTCCTCTCTTTGGATGCAAATTAGATAAAGATAGAGGGACAGTCAGGTGAGAACATGGTGCTAATCTTTTGCATTTGATGGTACCTTTATGATATGAAAGCACCAAAAGAGAAAAGGAACATAGGACGCTGGCTTATATTGGGTCCATCTAGCCCAGTACCATCACCATTGAATGGCTACAAGGATTCAAGCAAGAATTTTCCTGCTCTCCGTGGAGATGGTGGGGATCAAATCTGAGGCCTTCAACACACCAAGCATGTGTCCAGCCACTGCACTGCGGCTGCTGGTAAATATGACCAGTCAGGATATTCCCCTCAGTACTGATCCCTTCTGCATTGCTGTGCTTTCGCAAGGCTCCCCAACCCTCATGGCTAGCTGTGACACAGGATGAATACACGGGATTGCTTTCTTAGGGTGATCTTCTCTTCACATGGGGAACACCAGCACAGAACGGCTTTCCTTCCTTTCTCCAAAATGAGAGAAAGGGATGTCTTTTTCTACAGACAAAAATGAAAGAAAGGCTGCTTCCATTCTGCCAGGGATATCGGTTGTTTATTTCTATGTTTTATCCATACTGGTGACAGTAGGTGGGAAAGAATCAATTTTTGATTTTTTTTAAAATATTAATTGATCCTTAAGATTTTTTTAAAAAAATCATAGAGCATTTATTCATTTCAATATGTCAATCCATTATTGCCCATTAAATGTCAAAACACAAATACATGTTTCATTAATGTTTTTAAAGCCAGACAGGTGTTTTACTGCTAATTAAAAGAATTTAATAAACAGTACACAACCCACAATACATGAAGTTTATAGTGACTATATGCTGGATTATGAGAGAACTGCCTGTTAAATACGGCACTCCCCCATGTCAATCCACACTGCTTTAGAAAGACAGTAGAAAAGTGTCAAGGGCTTTTGTTGATATTGCACCCCTGTTTCATCCTTAAAACAAAACAAAACATGGCACTTCCTGTGATAACAAAAGAGATAAAAAATGGGAAACATAGGAGGATCAGAAATGGATGGTATCAGATGGACCCTCCCATAAAATGAGAATGGACATGGATTCAAGTCTACTCTAAATGGCTGGTGTGGAACCCTAACCCTACAACAGAAGGCCAGAAATCAAAAGAGCCTCTCTTTCTATAAAGTTTTGACAGGGTTGAGCAGCATTGCAGGTGGAAAGCTTAGAATGGATAAGGCCCAGACCAAAGTATCAGCCCTCATTGCAAGGCACCTTTCCCCAACATGATGGCTTCCAGATGCTTTTAGTCTTCCTAGCTTTCCTAACTCTTGCCCATGTTAGCCGGGGCTGATGTAAGTTGGTCCAAGGCCTCTGGAAAAGCCCATTTGCTGGGCTGCAGAAGCAGCCAATACGAGTACAGCACCTTCCTGCTCCACTTTTCTTGTCCACTCATCTTCCTGGTTTGATTGTTGCACAGCTACACCAAGGTCTTTCTGATTACTCATGGCAGGAAAAGGAAATAGGCAGATGGGGCAGCAGTTGTATTCTTTCAAGCTGTTCCAGGTGGCACTTAAAGCGAACAGTTTGCCCACTTGTGCCTGGTGTGACCTGTCAATCAGCTGCTTAGATTTCTTGTAAAATTAATAAATTTTAGCAAAATGATAAACCACACATTAGTAGCAGTACTGTGAATCTAAATTCCCAATGCTCTAGGTAGGAAATCGCCATCAGTCATCCCCCTGACCATCTTTAGTTTCATCTTATGCAAATAATGAGCGTGTATCAAGATCTTGGGTTGAAAGGATAGGTGCAGAAGCTTGGCATAGGTAAGAAGCACACAAATGGAAATCTTTACCTGTTTTTCTCCACCTCAGTATCAGAGAACACAGAGTCTGCACCTCGGCCACCACTGCAAAGCTCGTCTGTACCAGCATCATCCTCAAAGTCAGAGGTGTTGAGGAAATCGAAGCTCTCCAATGCACTCTCAACCGTGAGGCTTAAACTGGATGATCTGCTGTGATTTACTGCTGGTCTGCACTGCAGTAGCAAAGGCAAAAGAAGGATGAGAGCCGAGAATGGGTTCTTGGTATACACTTCTTTGGTTAATGCTTTCGCGTTCAACCTAATTAAACTGGCTTTAAACTGCAATCTAATTTTGCATTTCCATGGAATGAATTTGCTGCATTTGCCACAATTATGCATTTCCCCTCAGTTTTTAGGATTTCACTTTTTATGCGATGAGAGACCTCAGTGTGACTTAAGTAACATTATTTGGATGATGACACAGCAATCAGGCAGACATTTCCACTGATGACAGGAAATAATGCTCTAATCAAGGAAGAAGCAGCTATGATGCAAAGGCATGTGTCAGAGAGTCAGCAGGACTGATGTTTCCAACACAGGTGCTAATGCAGATCAAACAAAGCAGAGAAAACACTGGCATACAGCTGGACCTGTTTGGCTCACACCAGGTTGACTGCAAAATTCCAGCTAGTGCATAGTGATAATGTCAGGTGAGATGATATTGCTGAGAAACCATCAGCAGAGGGACCAGGGCTCCCATATTAGGTTCCCTTTTATTTGGTTTTCTTCATATTCCCATCTAAGTCTTCCTTGATTGGTAGGCAAGAGGCTAGGTACACTTAACTCCCTTAAAGAGGAAATCTTTAGGGCAGGGTCAGAGAACCTCTTCCAAATCTGAAAGGATCACATTTTTGCCAGGGTATTTTAGCTTTAAGCTCTTATTGGCAGTAACTTAAGGCTTAAGAATATAATTTCAGCTTCTTATAACTGGGGTAACATGCAGAAGCTGGAAAATCATCATATGACTGGAGCCACAGGATAGGGCTGTGTTTGGCACATAAACCTGAGTTTTTCCATCACTGCCTTTGAGGAACAGTAGGATTTGAAGATGAAATAATGTCTGAAAGAACAGCCAAGAGCATCTTAGTGCTTGCATCAACTATGGCTCAGTTTCCCATTTTGTAGTGTCTTTGATTTGGGCTTTCGCCATGATCTGACCCTTCTTAATCTTGAATGGTGTTTCAGAATTCTGTATCAGAATGTGCATTCTGCAGTGTAACCATAAGTCACTTTGAACAACTGAGGTGTGGATCTAATAAGAGTACAGCTGTGGCACACTTTATAATTAATGATCTTGAATATGTCCATTTAAATTTCTTATCTCAAACTGAACTTACCTTTAAAATTTCATCCAGGCATATTATTTTTTGGTCCAAATCCTGAAATTCTTTATACTGCTCTTTATGAGGCTCAAGTGCTAGAATGAGCCCTTGCAATGCTTCTTCTAGACTTCCATCAACACAGGATTTATAACCTTCAGATTCACTGCTTATGGACCCCTCACAGTACAGCTTTTCAGGTGTCATCGGACCTTCTCCTGAAGTGAGTCTTTTAACCAGCTGCTTAGTGATGTTGCCTTCAAAAGTATCCAATTCCACTGGTTTGAGCTCTGATAATTCATCCGTATCCTGAAGGAGTGATACCGGGGCACTATTATCTAAGAACACACTGTTGCTTCTGAGACATGGAGACTTTTGGCAAACTTCTGAATCGACACTTGAAGTCTTCTTCTCATCACTGACTAGCACAAGCTCTGGAGATTTTAAGTCTGAGGATTCAGGTGTAGAGTCCACAGGTGAGCTTGCACTGATATTGTCGACATTCAGAGTTTTTGGTAACTTTTGTCCCTCATATTCTGGGGGTGTGACAGTAATTTCAGGATTAGAACGATCTATGGCAGAGGAGGAACCTATTGAACTCGATGACATTGTGCAGTATCCGTTGGGGATATCAGTGAAACTGAAAGATAAGGACCTTTTCTCATTGCCCGTTGTCCCATTTTCAAAGACATCATCTGGAGAATTTGACTGCAAACATAATACAAACTGTTAAAGCCAGAAAGCAGAGAAATAGTACAAAAAATTAATTTTAAGCAGCTGAAAGTGGAAAAAAGGAAGAAAAAGTTTGTTGACTGCTATAATCCTAAACTAGTATTTGTGAACAAAATTTTACTTTTTATTATGATCATTAAAAAGAAAGAGGAAGATACTAAAAGATTGATCAAAAACTACAACAAACAGGAAAGAATCAGTCCATAACATGTATAAGAAAGTTCTAAAGCAATCTGGAACTGAAGTTCTGTGAAAGGTACCGCAAATTCACATAAATACCATGCACAATACACAGCAACCAGAAATCTTGTATTTTGCTGACCAGATTTTATCTATTAGAAAATAATGGTATGGAATAAAGTGTATACTAGGGAATAACCTTTTTGGTGTTACCACATATTGACAGATACAAGATTATGGTGCTGAAGTTTATCTTGTTCTAATTGGTAAGCATCTTTGACATGTTTTTAAAAGGTGCAAATAAAATGTCACAAACAACAGCCTTAAATCCCACAGAAATCAGTGGAGCTTAAATGTAAAGTTTAACATATAGACTGCTCTGATTTATTTTATTTATATCCTGCCTCTTACCCAACTCATTTGCATTTAAACTACTATCCAAGATATAGATTGCCTGAATCTTGTTTATAAGATATCAGCCCATAAAAATTAGTATTTATAAAACTTCTTCAAAATATTCATGTTTTCTCTTGGCCTCTTGTTTAAAAAGAGGCTGCAAAATGGAAGTCAATGGGTATTTTGTGACTGACATCGGTAACTCCAGACTGAGCCTATAACAGTTTTCTCAACACATGGTCAGCAAACTATACATATCTCAAGGAGAAGTATGAGATTCAGGACATGCATAAAAAAGAAGAACTGCTTAAATATGTGGTGAGTTCATTTGTGACAAAGAAATCCCACCACCCAAACTCACATAGCGTTCTAGCCCTGTTCTAGGCCTCAGTCTGAGAGATGGCAGATCACTAAATGAGCGACTACGGCGCAGTTTGTCAAAGAAAGTGTCCTGCAGAGCATCTACAATGGAAAACTGGAGCCTGTCTTGCGGAGGATGCCACCATTTCTTCAACAAGTGAAGGCAAAAAGGGGATAATTAGTCAATCAGATCACCTTTGATATTGGAGTACAATATAGAAATCAAGAGGTTGTTTTGCCATTAGAACTCTTGAGAAGCAGAGCAGGCTGAAGGTCCTGAAGGCTGAGGAAACACATCAGCCTCAAGAGATCTGTTACTGGGAAAAAGGGAATAGCAGATCCCACTTCTAAAAACAGTAGGTTGGATCCAGATTTGCTGTTCCCTGTGCTCTTTTCACTCACAGAAGGCACTGGGATCCAGCTCTTGCAGGAGCAAGTGGGCAAGGAAGCCATTTTTGACAGCTGGACCTTTCCCCTGCAGCTGCCAAGTTTCATCTCATGTTGGTCTGGAGGGTCTCCAGTGCTCCAGAGCAACTTGGCAGGCAGCACGGAAACTTGCAATGGGAAAAGGATTCTCTGGAGGCTCTCCCTTTCTACAGCATGAGCAGAACTCTGCTAAATGTTATTCTGAGTCTATCCAAACTCGCTCAATTAATTCATAATTAATCAAGTATCAATATCCTGCTTTTCTGCTCCAAGATGGTATTCAAGGTGACAATAAAACACAATTTAAAAGCAAAATCTGAATGAAAACATAAACCCAGTGAAATTGAAAACACAGCAATAAAAAACATAAGCAACCTTAACCAATTCAACCGCCTTTCAGGAACAGACAAACTGATATGAATAAGACATACTAAAAACATCTTTGCCTGCTGGCAGAAGGAAAATAGAGAGGGGACCAATGTAGTCTTCCTCAGCAGAGAGGTTGGAACCCTGGGAACAGCCACCAAGACCACCCTCCCTCTGGTGGAGCACTGTTGACAGCAGGGCCTCCACCCTTCTGTCTCCATCTTAAAAGCCAGGCAGGCTCATATGGGAACTTTAAATTTGCCCTAAGATTTAAATAATCCAGTATATGTTCACAACTCGAGCACATTTAATGCCAATGCATCTCACTCTCCCCTATCCCCAAAACAGACATATGCCTCCCACATTTTAATTAAAATTGACTCTGCATAAACTGCTGCACTGCGGATTTTGATACAGTCAGATTTATCAACAAAGCAGTAGATGGTCGCTAAAATTAAATGCCTTTGCATATTAAAAATTCAAGGTGAAATGTGGAAATATATTTCAGCAACTCAGACAATGCTAGGGATCAATTAATATTCACTTTCATAGTTAAAAGGGCAAAGGAAAAGACATTTTAATCCCAATGCTTAGAACACACACTCTAGTAAGTTTGTTTCACTAAGAAGCTTAGGGAGGCCTCAGCTTTGTATCAGGGCAATTTCAAAATGCTGTGACCCTAAGTATGGACGCTGCCTGTTGTTTAAACATTCCCCATTTAGTAAATATTAGGGAGGCTTTTAACTTACAAAGAATGAGTGGTCCTTAAAGGTTGGTGTTTCTGGAGTGCCTTGACTATACATGGACATCCTTCTTTGGAGAGCAGAAGCTTTGTTTGTGCTGCCTGCAGATGAGGCCATGTCCTCGACTTCGAACGGACTGCAAAAAAGTACGCCTCTCATTAGAGTGAATTACTGTTAGAAGGAACATTCGTTTTCTTTTCATTTTTAGGTCATCTGAGCAGGGACCATCCAGCCTCCTCCTAGTGAGGCACTGTAAACACTCAAGACAACACTCTTGAACTCTGCATTAATTAATTTGGAAAGCATACAATACACTAGTTCAACACATGAACCCATGGATGGACAAAGTGTACATTTCAGTTGCCATGAAGATACCAAAGAGAATGGCCTCTGCATAGCAACTGATCACTACTGAGCGGAGCTGGAGCCTTTGCGACATTTCTGGAAGCCACCAGCACACAGTAGAAAGGAACAGAAATGCATTAGTGGCCAATTTCCATGCCCTCGGTGCTTCTTAATGTTAAAGAAAAAGTGATAATCAGTTGTCAGAAGGATTTTTGCAGCACCGGCTTGATGAGTGTCATGTGCGTTCTAGCCCTAATGTAGATGAGAAGCCTTCAGTAAAAGGGCTGAAATCTACCCTTTGACCCATTTCTGACCATCATGTATTGATGGTGTTGACATGCAATGATAGGCTGATAACAACAACGTGTTATTCTCTGAACAAAGAAGTCCTGGACAGAAAATCATAGACAGTACAAAGACAGCTCTTACTTCAGAAGGTACCTTATTTTTGACTGTTTTCCGTCCCGCTGCCATGTAAAAACTGGTGCTTTAGAAACAAGGATAAATTCTTTTTCTCCTCCCACTTGTTTAGAGACTGTATATGATTCATTTGTAAATACCGGAAGACCAGATTTTGAGGATGCCCCTGGTCTGGACCACAGTTCACAAGGAAGGTACAATCTCTCTGTTTGCTGTCTACTATAATTGCTATTACATCGGTACCAGATTTCAGTGGATGCAGATTTTATTAAAAATACTGTTAAACTGTACAGTTTTGTGCTGTACTACTATTCTTATTTAGAATAGCAGGGAAGCCAAAGGCCATGGGTACATGCCCACTTGATTTGAAATAATATTGACACTCTGCAAAGATAGCTTTACTCACTGCCAAGTGATCTCCAGATTCAACTTTATTGTTCCAAGGTCATTGATGTCCACAGCAACAATCTGAGGCTGAGCAGCAAACAAGTCTTTTGTTTCACAGGTAACACTTCCCACCAGAATGTGAGTAGCAAGGCCTTTAACTTCTGTGACCTTCAAAAGAAACAAGAGAGAGCAACTATCTATTAACAGTTCGTTGGCTCAGTAGCATTGTTCACAGCCAACTATTCCACATTTCCCTACAGTATCCTTGCTGCATGATATCACTCTAGTCTGAAAAGGCGGAAAAATAATATTTGAATGTTATACTCTTATGCAGTTATACAAAAAGGACATTTTTCTTGTCTATATAGTTCTGTTTCGTGTCAAGAGGCCATCTCGATTAAGACACTGCTCAAACAAAAGGCTGTTTTTTGTGAGCAGCATCTTTTCAGCTCCCAACATCATGTTTTAAGGATCCCCCCATTCCCTTTGCTCCCACACCAGGCACAGGGAAAGTTTTACCACTACCCCCTTCTCCATGGATTGGAAATCCAGAGCAAGCAGCACTTCTGTGGTTTGGACATCAAATATGGCCCTGCTTGTGTGTGTGTGTGTCTATAGTTCTCTGAATGCGTTGAAGTCTCTGCATTTGTATCCTTTAGTATAGAAAGAGAGGCCAGTTCACCATAGCCTCAAGAGGTGATTTGCATGTATAAACAGACTATTGCCACTTAAACATCATTTGATGCAAGATGACATTAAACTTCTATTTATTTATTCACAGCATTTGTATACTGCTCTATACCTTGAAAGATTCTGGAGTGATGAACAAGTAAAAGATAAAACAGATAAAATGGAGTAGGGCTCCAAAATGCTGCTGAATAATCTAATAACTTGATTACTAGATTCCTGACTTTTATGCAATTCATGTATTAATTGCAGGACTCTTGCAGAATGCACACACAACAATGACAAGTCCTGATACATTCAATTGAAGACTGGCATTCTGCTCATCGCTTGTAGGTCTGCAGTGTAGTTTTGGTTAGCAGATGTGTGGACAGAACATGATTTCACTGATACCTTAATGGAGATCAGTCCAACAATAAGAGGAAGGAAGATCATTTCTTCTCCATCCCAGCTTTGTTTGCCATTGACTTCTATTTTGCCTTTCAGTTTCCATCTCTGACGGCCATACCGCATAAAAATCTGTGAAAGAGAAACATCTTGTACCCTTGCCTCCCACATGCTTGTCCTGCCTTTCTTTCGCATTCATTCTGCCTCTCTGAGCAAATTATGAAGGGAAGGCCTTGGATCCCAGCAGGACTCATGGACAGGCGCAAATGCTGTGATTCATGCACACGAGCTCCTACAAATGCGAACACAGCATTGCTAGGATTCTCCCCAGTTGACCTCTTCTTAGAAGTAATGCAAACCACAACCCTAAAGGTCTTTTAGAGAACAAGGGGGATAGATTTATAACGCATCTCCCCAGAATGTGAAAAGGAGCAGAAAGCTCTTGTTTTGTTTAGTGATACTATGGTCATTTGCAGAGCTTGAATGTCAATTGTTTCAGGCAGCATCACCACACACGACATGAATACAGACCAGGGAGGCCAGGCCAGAGACAGTGAAGCTGTTGTAGAATTCAGCCCACTTGTTGATGAGGTTACATTTCTGTCTTGGGGGGTGGGGAACAGGCCAGGGAGGAGGGAGAGACGCTGACTCGCACTGTTCTAACTGATCTGCTCTAGTCAGCCTGTCCTGGCTGGATTCAGGAGCCACAAAAGGGAGAAAACCTATGCCAAGAACAAAATATTGAAAGACCTGCTGACACCCTTCCAAAACAAAGCTAAAGAAAGATCCGTTATCTTGCTAGCCATCAATCAGCTCTCTGGGACCAATCTCATAGTCTTTACGTGGGAAAGGCTCAGAGTGCATTCATCCATAAATAGAGAACAGTGGGATCTTTCTTGCTCTACAGGATATGAGAACAGTGTGAAATACAGTGGAGAACCCTTTGAACGTGATGGTAAATGACATTTTTACAAAGCTACTCACCTCATATTGGTCTCCAGGGCAAAGTCGAGCAAAGCCAGCCAGACCTAGAAGCCAACAACATTTGAGACCCATTTCAGACGCAGTGTTTATGCCTCCTCTTTCTTCATCAGTCACTGCATACTTGGAACCTGACCATTAGCACTCATCACTGCTGCCAAGGCACTTATGCACCAAGAAGGCAATTTCACAATCCTGCTTCATCCTTCCCTTACCAATTGAGAGGACACTGGCCACTGATCCAAAAGCCCCTCCAATGCGGCTTCTCTGAAGATGGAAGTAGCTGATCCCCAATTTAATGTACTTGTTACTAGGAATGATGGAAAGACTGTTTGGGTAGTCAGTGGATTAACTCACTTGGAATTCTGAAAGTCAATTGTAATCCTCTTGACCTGGCAGATTTGTCTGTTGACTTTTTACCAGGCCCCTAAAATCCCATTTAAAGGGCATCTTTTCAAGATAGATAAAGAAGCACCCTTCCACTCTTGCCCCTTTCAGTATCGAATACATTTGGCAGCACCCTTCTACAGTAAAAGAACCTGCTCTTTTCTCTTCTGCAACCACCTTTTTTATTTTCATGTCAAGTTTTGCCCAGATCAATCTGTTGAAATAAGCAATGTTATGCAGCTTTAGTGTGAGCAGAAAGAGCAACTGCCTTCCTCTTTAAGCTCCCTTAAAAAAAAAAAAAAAAAAAGCAGGCACATTAAATCCAACTAATAATAGGTGAAATACAGTACATGCTTTTCTATTAACTTTTTAAAACACTACGATGCTGAAATAGGCAGGATCAGCCAAGACTGTTTGGTCATGCAACACATGAGATGGATGGCACAGATGGTGGGATGCTGCTTCCAATTTTCCATTAGTGGTTGCCTGCTGCCTCACTTGAGGGGACTCTTCATGGAATTAAGCATGGTGCCAATGGATTCAGCAAATCATCACTGAATGTATGAAATACAAAGAGTAGGGCTGGATGCAGGACCCATGTTCCACTAAAGGTCAGGATCTTCTGTGAGAGAAAGGGCTCAATGGCAGATGATCCTTGTGTCTGATTTGGGTAATTCTCCCCACACATACATGCATGGCAGCTCACCCTATGCTCAGGGTCCCCAACTTTGCACAGAGTCAGAGAGTTTAAATTAAATTAATTAAATTAAATTAAATTTAAAATGGACGAACTGTCATTATGAGCCCCAGAAAATGGCCACAAATTGCTAGATACAGTCCCACTCACACACACAGAGTCTCCCTCCTGCTTATGGCTTATCATAATTAAAAGAATCGTAAGCCACTCGCACTGACAACATTGATGCTCGGGCACCTTGTAATCCAAGAGTGCTGCATCTAACTTCTGGCCTAGACGTTTTCTCCCCACAACCTTCAAAAACCTACTTTAATTATGTCATCTCCACACACACCAGTTGCTGATTATGGAATCAACAGTTTAGGTCTATGGGAGTGACCGTAACCCTGTTATATGGGAGAGGAAGTAAAGCCTGGAAGGGTTACTGTGAACCCTTCATACTTTCTGCCAATAGGTGGCAGCAGTCCCTCACAAGCTCTGTTGGCCAAGGGTTTTTAATTCATTAATTAAAAGGCTTTAGTAGTCTTCCTTTGAAATATAGGATCCCTTCTCCAAAAAACCCCACTCGGAAGTAACCTCATTAAATGCCTTTGGGAGAGTCTATGAAATTAAGAGATCAGCGCATGGATGGATGGCTCTTATTTGTATATTTCTTAACATTCATCCATCCAACCCTCCAAGGGAGATGCAGACATTCTTTTAGTCTTACAGTAAACCTTTAAATTAAGTTAACCTGAGAGAGAAGCCAGATTTGAATGTAATGGGAAACCATAGAAGCCAGTATGACATGGCTTCACACGATCACGGCAGCCTCATTTAAGCCCAAATTAGTCACAGCATCTATGGGTGTTGGGTTGCCTATTCTCACCCCAGCTTCCTCTGTTGCCTGAGTGTAGTGCAGGGACCACACAATTTGGCCCTGTTTTTTTCCCCTTTACAGGTGATTTTCAGTGGATAGCCTGGCAGCCATATACAAATTAGCCTGTAAACCATCTTGCCTATTTAACCTGTTACCTAATGCATTTCGTTGCTCCCTTTGGCAGCTGCAACAGACAGGGACATTGACCAGGAAAGATCACACATATCAGAAAGCTGTGTAGTGATAATAATATGACCTCAGGTGGTGCAACTTTCTGGGGCCAACCACCTCCAAACCCTATCTGTGCATTTTTTGAGGCCCTGAAAAGAAAAGGGATAGAGATCAGAAGCGGGAATGAAGGCAGGCTCTGCTCTGAAGGACACTGAGATACCGGCTGTGGGACTTGAGGGAACAGCAACATGGTGAGCCTGATTGTTTCTTAGGCGCACTGTGATTTGTCCATGAACAACCAACCTACCATGGCTTATTCCTTAATGTAACATCAGAATACAGCCATTCTATACAGGGGCCAACAGAAAATGATTAATGTTGCTACTGTAGCAAGTGTCAATGGAACTGCAGTGATACTGTTAAGAGAGAAACTGATGTGCAGTCATTTTGATTTGAAGAAATGACTGCAAGCACAGAACAATCTCCAAACGGCTCACCTGTCATGTCACTCCAGCAATACAAGCTCCATGGATATTGTGGTGTGATCTTGCACCCACACAGCAGTATAACAAAGACAGTTCTGCTCCATACTGTTTCTTCCACCTCAGATATTCTGGGTCAGATCTAGAAAGGGGGCTCAACTCTCCCATGTCCCTGTACAGTGAATTCACGGGAAGTGATTTCTATTCTTCTGTCACGTAAGATTTGTTTAAACAACTGTATCTTTGGTAAATGCCACGCTTGCACCAGTGGCTGGTCTAACGCATCTCGATACAGCGATGCTCAACAGCTTCCTTCTTTTTGCTATGAGGAACCCTTCCTTTGCCCAGGAACATATAAAACAGGGTTTCTCCTGTGTGCCCTCCTGCACTGCTTCAAGGATGAGAACAAAGCAGGGCTCTGCCAGGTTCGTATTACCTCCCACTTTCTAATTTATTTAGTATTCATAAATAATTCAAATATCCTAGCACTCCGCTGCTGGCACTATCTTTTTTTTGATGCCTTAATACGGCAACTTGATTTCTCCTGCCCATCCAGCTGTAAGCATATGAACCTCAAGCTGCACAAAAGTGGGAGCTAAATGAAGAGCTCTGCAGATTCCCAGATGGGCCGGGATGGATCCTGCATCAGAATGAAACAGCTCCAGTGCATAGTTTAGGCTACTGAAAGTCTTGTTTGCAAAGCTGATTTTGCTAAGCTTGGTGCTTTATATCAGCCCTTGCCATATATTGCTAGGAACCTGAAAAAAAAGACATTTAAGTATTTCTCTAGTTTGATCCTAAAACAATGATGAGAGATACGTGACACATATATGGTCTCCACCAGCCTCTAGGATAGAACCCACATTACTGAAATGTGCAGCGTGGGCAGCAGAACAATTGGGGGTTTGCTATGAAGGATTAAAAAAGACACACTTAGATTAAACATACTTCTGCGCCACTCACGCAGTAATTGGATGGGTGGGATCAGCGTTTTAATAAAATAAAGCTTAATACTGGAAAGGTGTATAATTGTAGGGATTGGACCCACTTCTCCTACAAAAGAGTCTTCAAACGTTATGGAGAAGTCGAGGAGTCTTGCTCAGTCAAGGAGACGCAGCCAGAATCCTCAGCTGAGAAGCCAAGGTCAAAAGACACAGGGATAAGTCATGAAGCAGCTACGAAATAGACAGTTTCAAATTCTGCGGGAAATTTTAGTGTGCATGTTACTGTGGAACAGCACAGACCTAACATCATTAATCCAAGATTGGGGTATTAGATTAAGAGGGCAGAGCAGCTGGGAAGCATTTGATGCTCCAAGCTACTGGGAGCACTGGGTGTTCCAAAGATGCACTTCTAAGGTATAGTTTCATTGGGTTTTTTTAGTGTGGAAAGGAGAAGAGGTATTCGGTTTAGAATCAACCTATTAAGTGGTATTTCCCTAACAGCCAGTATTGTAACTTCACTTGTTTCTTCTCTTATTGACTTCAGGAATACTTTTCTTTTGTACTACAAAGCAAGATAGCTACTCAGACAGTTACATACTCACTGATTTCTAATCAGATATGAACCATATCTCTTCCCTTCTAATCTTTTTTTAGAAAGTCAGGGACATAATTCAACATTCAAAATCTCTTGCAGTGACAGAGATTAAAACAAGAAAATCTATGGAAAAGATGCTCCCACACAGATAATTGCTCAGAAGAGGGACATGTGATGAAATTAATTAAGCCACATGTTCCTAAAGAAGAAGAAAGTCTTTGGTGGAAAATTTATTGGCAACGTTTGATATTTCAATAGGTGTGGTTCATGCCAATTGCTTTGGGTGTGAAGCAGAGATGGGTTTTGACGCTTCCATAATTATTTTGGTGGGAGAAAGAAAACAACCCTCTTAGGTAAATTGGATTGCACCCTCAGTGCTTTGAGAAACACACACACAATGAGGGAGGGAGGGAGGGAGGGGGAGAGGGGAGTGGGGGAAAGACAGAGAGAGAGAGATCTCACTAAGATGTTTGTGCAGAAAATGGATGCAGTAAAAACCATTTACCTTTCATCTTGATGCAGAATTCCCCCATTAAATTTTCCAGTTCTCCTTCAATAGTGCACATGTTCTAGGTGGGGAAGCAGAAGACTGATGAGATCAACCATCCAATGATCCAAGATCAATCATAAAATACATGATAACTATTTTAGTTAGAACTAGGGGTGTTTCCTGATGGAAGCGCTCCCAGCACTACCTATCAAAAGGCACTGCGGATCTATTTCATTTTCTGTGGAAAGAGATTGTACAGAAGAAGTAGCAGAAAATCATGGGAGGACTATACGCTGAAGGCAATGACATCTAGCGCCCCCACCCACTCCAAATTCTGGAAATAAGACAGAGTAGTTGCACAATAAAAACCTCCTCTGGAAGCATCCAGCAGCAGGCGGCCATGGCTCACTGCAGGTTTCCCGTGTGCATATGCCCAGTGAAATACACACAGATGCCATTTTCATAAAAGGCCGTTTATTGTAGAATTTGCATTTAATAGACGTATAGACCATTGCCCATTTTGAAACATCTGAGTTTTACTCCATAATTGAATATGGAAGTGCTTGCCATGCAAGCAAGTTTTGTAATAACTGAAGTAATTCAGTCTCTGCCCCTCCTCTCAGACAGGTACTCTTTTTCTAGAAGCATTTTTCAGCATTTCTGAGCTTGAGCTCAGACTGAATCCAGCTTCTATCCTCCAGCTGTTTCTCTACATAATTATAGTTATTTCCAAGGGGCAACCCACCTCTTCTGCCTCTATCCTACTCTAAAACTGTCCAACAAGAGCTCTTGAGCCTTCTTCAGTCCACAAAGCAGCACTTAAGCAATGTAACCCTTAAACATGTAGTTGAGATCACTGATACTTTCCCAGGTATATTATTAGTTTAACCTCCACACCAGAATTCCTGTGAAATTCTGTCTTAAATTGAAATTATTACAGAATCATGTTTTGTGTATGAAGAATCAGTTTTGGTATCTGTAGGTCAATCAAAGTTTACCTGAAGTGAATCAAATATTGTTCTCTGTGCTGGCAACAGCTGGCTTGAGCTGGAAGCAAATGCTCTGGGCAGCCAAATGCAAAAGGCTTTATCCTGAAGCCTGTATTATCAATGCCACGCGTTCTATCCTGTAAAAACCCTACATTCTCTTTTCCTCCTACAGGCACTTCCAGTTGATACTTTGTTTATGCAATGGTGCTGCCTCATTAATGGGATTTTAGGGGAGGTCCAGACAATTCCTTTCATTTCTAGCCTTCCTGTGTTATCCCACCGTTTGCATCTTTTTTCTTACCAGGAAAAAATCATGAAGGAAAAAAACGGAATAGCTGCACTGGGAGCCTTCTGTCCAGAAGCACCTTACAATGAGTCCATGTTCCCACCATAACTACTGACAAATTCAACCTGGAAAAGTCTGAGGAAAAAAAGATCTTGGTGTACCTCGGTATATTCTTTGTAGCTTTTGTTGATTTCTGACAAACTCTCCCGAGCTGCCTTGCTGACAGGGGAGGACCCAAACGCTTGCTTCATTTTGCTGGCACCATCACGGAGTCGTCTTTGGATACAATAAGCTTCAAAGAGCTCATCTACCTGATAGGACAAAAGAAAAATCAGAACAAACTGAAAGGAACTTTTTTCTCCCCTTTAGATTGATGGATAAGCAATTTCAGGGCCGGTGCTATGTCTTTATATTGAAAATGATTCGGTGTGGAACCAGCATCTTCTCTTTTCACTCTCAATCACAACTTCTATAATTTTTCAGAGTAGGAAAAAGATAGCAGTAACATGCCACTGGACTGTACTAAACAAGGAGCATAATCCAATTTCTAATTTAAGAATATATAGCCCTCATTTCCATTACAAAACCAATCCTCATAAAGGAGCTAAGAATCACATCTTAACACAACATACTGTTAAAATGAACACTAAAGTATAACATCCAAACTTTTAAAACTACTATGCCAACAACAAAAATAACAAAACAATTACAAAACAAGCAATGTGATATGCAATAAAAGCAAACACTGCCATGAGTTACCTAAAAGATTTTAGATTCTAACATTAACTGTGTTTCTATCATTCGACTGGAAAGCCAGTGTGAACAAGCTTGGCCTGCCTTGGTAGATGGAGCTTCCAAAGGCTGAGTGCCACTACTATAAACATCCTCCCGTTTCTAATAGGTACCAAGATAACGTCTAAGCAGGACCACCAAAGGTTAATCTAAGCATATATGATGCTTCATATGGGAGAAGGCACCCAGGAGGGATACCCAGATCATTCAGGGCTTGAAAGGTAAGAGACAGTATATTAAATTATGCCTGGAAGATAGCTGACAAAAACTGAGATTATAAAGCATCATCTAATGTGCTATGGACCAAAGTACTTCACAGACCTATGAAGGCAAAGGCACATCTGGCTCCAACCCACTGATGTAGCATTAAAAGAACAAGACATAGAAGCCTATGGACACCTTTGTAGCTAACTGTTTTGTTGTGTGGCTGTCTGTTATGGTATTCCATTGTCAATCTTCCTGTCTCCATTCCAAAGAGCTTTTAAAATATTGCCTTCTGCTTCTGAAAGCACAGGTGGAATGCAGCATTCTTTCCCCACCCTCTGTCTTCCTGAACAGTTACCACAAACTGATCTGTTCAATTACAGGGCTGTCATTACCTACCACATTTCCTGTTTGCTTTGCTTTGTTTCCTGTTCAGAACTTAATTTCAAGGTACAGCTGTCAGTAGAAGACCAGCATGCATCCGTCCTTATATCCATCAAAATGTTGCTACTTTCTATTAAAAAGTTGTCATGAGCAGCTGCTTGCATTTTGACCTTATAAAATCATGCTTCACATGAAGTTCCTTTTGTTTGTCACCATGGGTTACAGAACAGTTAATACACTGAACCATTTGAGTGTGGATTTAGCTCTACAGCAATTCACTCCTCTTTAAAACACTGAAATCACTCTGTTCTGTGTGGGTGAGATCTGAACAGTAAGTACCTGGCTGCATGAAATGTTGCTGGCAGGGAGTGTGTTATTTTGGAATCTGTTTCCTTGATGAATATTTATTCGGTGGGTAAGAGAATAATGCAAAAGTGGCTATATTCTGGATCCCTATGGCTTAAATGAAGCCGGACAGGCAATCTACACTGCCTGGTATTTACTGTTAAAGAAGAAAGGGATATGATGCACTTGGGGACACAACTAAGGAAGTAAAGGGGGATGACAGTTAGGAGAAGGGCCTTCTTCGTGTTTGCACCCGATCTCTGAAACATGCTCCCCAAGGAGGTGCACCTGGCCCAGCTTTTGTTCTCCTTCAGATAAATACCTTTTTATTTGCCAGATGTTTTAATAGCTAGATAGATTTTAATAGTGTTTCTACGCAGACTGTTTTATGCTGTGTATTAATTTTTAATCACCCGAGCTGTCAAGTGTTCTGTATTTGGTTCTAAGTGATTTTAGTATTTGCAGTGTTTTTATTCTAATTATATACTTTGATTCTGTAAGTTGCCCAGAAAGTCCTACGGGCTATGGGGTGGTATACAAATTTAGTGAATGAATACATGAATGAATGAAATACAAATGTGAATAGTAGTTGTGGCCTCATCCAAATCAGACTGTCATACAGTGAAGGGAAGAAAGTAAAGCCTTTTAATTTTCTTTTTTTCTGGGGGGGGGGGCACAGGGTCATCTGGTCTGACCCATCTTTCAGTGATGAAAACTCTATGGGCCATGCAATGGCTCACTCTGGATATGCCCCTTAAAAATGGGGGCAACATATCCACAGTCCTGTCTCTCTCTCTCTCTCTCTCTCTCTCTCTCTCTCTCTCTCTCTCTCTCTCTCTGTGTGTGTGTGTGTGTGTGTGTGTGTGTGTGTGTGTGTGTCTATGTGACAGAGAAAGAAGATGAATCTTCATTAATAATCTACTACCCGCTAGAAAGAAATTTTCTTTATAAAGTCCGATGGGATCACCCCCTTGGCAGGTTTGCTGTCTAGTAACAAAACCATGAACTTTGTGCGGCCTTTATGGCAGGTACCTATAGCAGGTATTTATAGTACGCAGGATGTGCTCTAAGCCCAGCTCCCTCTTAGGGCAGTCTGATGCGAGTTCCTGTGTGGTGGCAACAACTGGGAAGGCACTGCGCATGGCCTTGCAGATGGCACTTGATTTCCATCTCCCACATTTGTAACTGACACTGCAAAACCTGCCTGAAGCCATGTGAAGAGCCGCTTTGTGAGGACAGTTCTCTGGAATACCGGATGCTGCTAGGCAGGCTTTTGATAAATAGCTTAAGAACAAAGTTAGAAGCCAGATGAAAGGACAGCTGATTACCTTGCTGATGTGAAACTCCAGCTTTCTCATATATCTTTCAATTGCTTTCATTTGCTGCAAAATAAATTAAAAATGATTAGAATGAGAAGAGTGACAGACAACTGAGATTAGCTGAACTGATTTGTACTTCTGCAGAACTCGAATATTCTCCTGACAAAGCAATATGCTATTCGAAAGGGACACTGCTGTTCCTGATATATAAAAGTGTCTAAAATTTCATTCTAATACATATTTTAAAAAATCATCAATATTTTGAACGGAGAAGGTCTTTGGGTCAAAGCCTTCCCAGACTTTCTCATATATCTGCTAAAATGAAGTGTAATTGTTTTCTAAATCCAAAAGTCACTGAGAGCCATCTTGAGTTCACACTACAATTGTCTAGAACCACAGCCCTCAAACCACTTTCTCTGAAACAATTAATCCGGATTGAAGCTGGCTGTTGCAAAATGAATGGAAAGGGGCTGTTCCATTGTCCAAATGGATGGACAGGTTCATTTACTCATACCTCGTCCTTTAATTGTGGCATCACTGGAAGGCCTTCCTCATACAAAATCCTACAGATGGTCCTATGCTACACCACTAGGCAAGGCTAGAGTGCTGTATACAATCTTAGTTAAGATGGGTCTTTAAGGCCAACTAGTCCAACCCTTCCACAAGCCAAGCCGTGCCCTGGAGGATATAAATACTGCATTCCTGGAAAACAGTCATGCAGCCTTGGCTTAAATATCCCTATGAAGAACCCACTGTCTTCTGGGAGGTTCACTCCACTGCCAAGTAGCCCCATAGTAAGAAGGCTTTTCCTAATATTTAACTGAAAACCATTTCCCTGCAACATCCAATCACTGGTTCTAGTTTTGTCCCCAGAATGGCAGAGAACAGCTGTGCTCTTTTGCATGATGGATTTTGAGATAATTTAGCATTAGGAAAACATACCTTGTCTAGCTCATATAACACTCCCTGTAATGAATAAAATAACATATTAATAGTAAATAAAGTATTCTTGTAAGGAAGGAAATATGTATACTGCAACATACTGTGCCTGTACCTTAGCTATAATACTTTAAAAAATTTTAAAGAATTGTTCTTCAGAGTAAACATGAATGAAGTTATTCAAAGCAACTAAGCAATCCTATCAGCCTGTGTAAAACATAAATTCATTTCTTTTCTTATGTGGGGTGGGGTGGGGGGTGTCTTATAAATGTTAAAGATAAAGGTAAAGGTTTCCCCTTGACATGAAGTCCAGTCATGCCTGACTCTAGGGGGCGGTGCTCATCTCCGTGTCCTAGCCGAGGGAGCCAGTGTTTGTCCACAGACGGTCCCCGTGGTCATGTGGCCGGCATGACTAAACACCGAAGTGCACGGAACGCTGTTACCTGCCCACTGAAGTGGTACCTTTTTATCTACTTGCATCTGCATGCTTTCGAACTGCAAGGTTGGCAGGAGCTGGGATGGAGCAACGGGAACTCACCCCATTGTGCAGATTCGAACCGGTGAGCTTTCGATCAACCAGCCCAGCAGCACAGCGGTTTAAACCACTGCCACTCTTATAAATGTTACAGATAGAGAAATAACATGACTTCTTAATTTTGTTCAGTCAGTCCAGGTTGGAGACAAGCATTGCTCCATCTACTTCATTAATAAGCTGAATTGTCTAATACATTGCAGTTTTCTATTCATCTCAGAAGGGGGAAAATGTGGCCCTTATACTTGCATTTTCTCCAGACACATCTTTTCTTCAAGACAGATGTATGAGAGATAGTGTAGTATAGTGGTTAAAGTGCTGAAATGAAACTGAGGTTCAGGTCACCACTGAGCCATGAAGCTCCTTGGGTCACCACTATTCTCAGCCTGACCTACCTCACAGGGTTATTGTGAGCATATAGAGAAGAGAAATTTGTACAGCCCGGAGGTTGCAACTTTTAACACCTCAAAGTTCAGAAAAGAGGTGTTTGTTTAAAAAAAATGTGAAAACTGCCATCACAGCAGAGCAATACCGGAAAGGTTTTACACACTCTGTAAATTTGTAGCCACATTCAAACATATGGCTTCCAATGTGAAATTGCTGGAGGTGCAGCCCCCACAGAAGGACTGCACTCATTCCATTATGGAGGTCTGAACTAATTCTTAGTTTTAACATTTAGCATCCTGACACCATAATCCCTTCTCTTACTTAGGAAATAACTCCCAGTTGTTTGATTTGAATGACAAGACATACCAGACGTGAGTTTCTTTTCATGTCCTTTAACTGAGCAGTTAACTTATCCAGTTCTGCTTGATGCACTTCCAGATATTCACTATAAAGATAAGCCAAAATATGAAATATCAGTTGTGTTTTTAATATTTCAACATTAAAGTGCTGATTTCTTTGAAAATAAAATCTATTTTGCAAAGGGCCACTATTTGTTTAAGCAAGTAAAGAATACTTAATTAACAGTACAATCCTGTACCTCTCTACTCAGAAGTAAGGCCTAGGAGTTTAACAGGACTTACTCCTGGGAAAATGTATACTGGATTTTATTCTAACAGAGTCGGAAAACTGTACTTCTCTTGTACATTTCCCATTTATTTAAGTGCAGCATCTGGAGAACTATGCCTTGCAGTCTCTTTTAAAAACTCAGCTAGTAAAAAGGTCATCCACTATGCCTGGTCAGAAACTGCTTGTCAGATAAAAAGGTCTCTACAGACAACCAAGCAAAACCTTTACAAGAGCATGCTCTTTTGCCACCTGGTCAAATCAAGCCCAGACCACTTAAAATATGCTGATCAACAGTTAATAAACGTGATCATAGCAAAGTATTCAAAAGGTACTGAAAGCAAACTTGAATCTGGCTTGCTAAAAAAGAGCAAGATTATCTAAACTGTGGGTAGGCAATGTGGGGTGCCTGTGCACCCCAGAGAGCCCCCAAACACCTTCCTTGGAACTTCACTCCACCCAATTTCTGGAAAAGATCATTTCAAGTTTGTTTGTCCTTTATGAACAGCCACACGTCCCATGGAAGTCATTTTGGCTGAAGCTCAGGATGAGTGATTAAGCTGCCAGTGTGGCATCAGGCCCAAGAAAAGGTTGGTGACACCAGATTTAGGCACATGACAGCTGCCTCATCCAAGTTTTAGATGTGTCACCTTGGACAGCTGTTCAGCCATTCCCCCACAAACCGTGGGTTGCCATTCCAAAAGTCATGTTTAGCCCTCCTTGTCACACACCCAACATACAGAAGCATTTTGACATGCCCGACAGTAGCTGTAAAGTAGATCAAGCTACACCTTTCCATGAGGATACAGAAAGCCATACCCACCAAGCAGATTGGACTGAAAATACGCGGCAGGCCAAACAAGCAAGGGTTGCATGAAATCAGCCCTGAGCTGTGTGAGGAGCAGAAACCATTAAGTGGTTGGGCGTTAGTAAACTGTCTTTGACCTGAGGCATTAAATCTAGCCAAGTGTTCTCTGTAGTCTAGTCAAGGCTATTTTAGTGCCACTCCAGAAGTGCGAACGTTCTTACTCCAGTCCATTCTTTAGGACCTTATAGACTTCTTCCATTCTTTCAGGCTGAGGCTCCTTAGTGGTGCTGCCACTTTTGTGTCCCAGATTGTGCATCTTCTTCACTTTCGCCTGAGGTTTCTTGAGTGCAGAGGAATTTTCAATAAAGGAGTTGCACCTACAAAATAAGCATTAAAAAGGTAGAAGGGGAGAGAAAGGCTATAATTCATGATTATGTTGTTATCTCAAAGGAGCATCCTCTAAGGAACATACCCTAACTTGATCTTGCCTGGCTAAGAGCAATGTTTTTACAGGGCTGCCTGACAGAGGGCTGAAAGTCTGTGGGGTAATAGCCCTGAGTCCACAGGACAACTGGCTATCAGTATCTGATATTCTGCTTGCTAAGACTAGTCCTTTACAGTCCTATTTCTTTGATTTAAATCTGCTGCTGTCCCACTGAAAACTCAGTGAAGCTAAATATGCAATCTACACAATAGATTTCAAACATGTTTTATGTATACAATGAATTGGAAAAACACAAGGAGGGAAAAAAGGAAGAAGCTTTGTAGAGGGTACTTGCCTGGATCTCCTTTCCTGAAGACCGCTGAAGCCAGCAAAAGATTGGCTTCTGATAATCCCATTAGGACCTCCTGGGGAGAAGGACTGTGATCCTACTGACATGATTTCTGGGAATCTGGAAGATACTCCTGCAAGATGAATGGAAGAAAGTCAGCTGCAATGACAAGTCACATGCAGGTTTAAGATACTGCCTGCTAAGTTCTTCTTCCAAACAAAGTTAAAACAAATAGAAGTCATGGGATCATTAGAGATTTGTCAGGCTTCTGGATTTTGATATTTTAATTTCTTTCACTGAGAAGAACTAATTTTAGGATCACAAGTAGTACATATTTGCAGAAGAGAGGTGTGAAACTTCTCTCTGTGGATTTCTATTTCTGTGGATTTTAAAGCTTTGCCTTTCTGTGTTTTCAGGCATCCATGAAAAATCCACACAGCCTCTCAGATATTGTTGCTTTTCCAAACAAACAAGGTCCTTGTTGTTCCTCCATCCTCCTCAAAATGGTTTAAGTAAACTGAGGTGTATTACATTATGTTGACTAGTTATGCAAATAGTAGGTGGGAATTTATATCCAGTTGTGCATTGCCCTAACTGTAGTGCAGCACTAGTGCATTTCAGCGTGTTTTCTGATGTGCAACCAACCCCAGTTTCTTGGTTTGTGCTAACATTTGTGGAAGAGTTTTCTGCATCCCTGCATGAATTTTATCCTCCCCTCCCCCCCCCACACAGATACACACATGCACTCAGAACCACCCAAATTTAAATGATGGAATCATATATGGAAGATACATTCACCAGTCCTCTATCATCTTCACTGGTTGCCAGTTGAGGTCCGGGCCCAATTCAAGGTGCCAACATTAGTGCTTAAAGCCCTAAATGGCTTGGTGCTGGTATCTAAAGGAGAGTCTCTTCCGGAATGAACCTACTGGCACCTTAGAGCCACATCTGAGGCCCTTCTGAGGGAGCCCCTTCCTCAGGAAATAAGGAGGGTGGCAACAAGAAGAAGGGACTATTTGGGAGCGGCACCCCAACTCTGGAATGAGCTCCCTAGAGAGATTCACCTGGCACCCTCTTTGCATTCTTTTTACTTCACCAGTATTTTTATTATTAACCTGTTTTGATGGTATTTTAATAGTGTGATTTGCCTTTCATGAAATCACTAGTTCTTTTAAGTTGGGTGCATTGTTATTGTTTTTTGGTTTTACTGTTTTATTGTAATTTCCTCTTTTGTGTTTTGATACTGTTTTAATGGTTTTATTGTAACCCACCCACAGAGCCATGTGGCTAACAGGATGCCTTAGAAATCAAATAACAAATAAAATAAATAATTAACATATAAGAAAGGTTTGGGTAACTGCTATTACTAGCAGACAATATCAGATTTTTATCAGAGCTAGCTATTTAGAAAGGAAAGGATAACGTAGTTTTCATGTGTTTTAAGCTTTATTGATACCTTCCACCTTTGCAATGAACTTTTAAAAGTTTTGGATTCACATGTTTATGATTTTGAATCATAAGTTTTCATTCGATGTTCAAAGAACTGAACAATGAGCAGCAAGGAGAGACAGGACCAGACTAATAGTTTTTGAGCCTGTGTCTGGCCCATACAAGAGATGTAGGTTAAAAACTATAGAAAGTTGCAAGGAAACTTAGCAGGCATAGCCCTGCCGAGGTGACACTTGCAGAGACTCAGGTTCAAGGACAAAAACATTCTACAGTGCTTCAAACAGGGGAAGGATAACAAGGACTGGTGTTAGTCATGATAAGTTTATTTGCATATGACGAGCTGGCTTCACAGTCAAAAGCCTCTTCCTGTCAAAATAACATAACCCGATGTCAGCATGATGCATTCGATCAGGTCCTTGTTAATATACATAAGATATAAAAAGCTCCCTGTCATTGTGGAACGGATACGTGTGCCAATCTGAAACAAGATGTATGCAATTTTTTTTTCCTTTGAACAAATGTAAAACTTATCTTTCTCTAATTATCTTGAGAAAAAGAAGGGAAATTAATTCTTACTGGAAAGACTGGTTAAAGAATTTATGCCCAGATAGATGAGGTGTTCCATTCAAATAAGACTGTTTTGTTTGGAGAAAAAGTCTCAATACTTTCAACTTTTAAGGAATCCCAGAATTCACCTGGACAAAGTTTGAAAATGACTGTCAAAAAGTCAGCACCATTGCAGGGCACTGCTGCTATCATCATCATCATCATCATCATCATCATCATCATCATCATCTACATTTCTATACCACCCACATCTGAAGCTGTCTGGGTAGTTCACATCAGAATATAAAATCAATAAAATACAATATATAATCCAGCATTTAAAACATTTTAAATCAATTAAAATAGCATTAAATACAGTAACATACAATAAAAAGACCCAACCAAGGAAAAAGAAACAAGGCACTTGGATAAATCCATTAGATTGTTGGATGACCAGGGAGATCTTTAAAGACCTCCACAAAAAGGGCTGTCTTAACTTGGTGCCGACAAGATGGCAAATGTGGGGCCAGGCAGGCTGCACAGGGAGGCTGTTCCAGAGATAGGGGGACACCACAGAAAAGACCCTCCCCCAGTCACTACCCTCCATGCCTCTTGGGAGGCCAGCATCTGGAGGAAAGCCCAGAGATTGAGTGTAGTGTCCTAGCAGAGTGAGGGTGGGGGACATGCTCTAACAGGTATTGTGGTCCCAAGCCATGCAGGGCCTTATGCATTAATACTAATGCCTTGAATTGAGGCCAGAAGCAGACAGGCAGCCAGTGCAGGCTGGCTAGAACTAGTCTTACATTGTACGGTCACCATAATAAAGCACTCAAGTAAACAACCAGTTATATCACCTTTAACCTGTCTAGTGAGAAGTATAAGAAATTAGTCATAATGTAGCTTAGAGTTTTGCAAATGTTTTATCCCTTTGAAAAATTAAGGACTCTGTAAGTTCTTTTTTTCTTTTACATCTTTAGGAACATAAGAAATTGTCTTACATTAGCTTGCAGTTCCACAGGATAGTAAGACCTGTTTCAGGGCTCTTCAACAACTCACCTTCCAGGGTTGAAAATCACTACTCTAAACCGCCTGGCTGTAGCTGTGCAGGATTCAGACAAGCATCTTTCCTAGCCCTAAATGGAGATAGCAGGGACTGAATACAGGAACTTTGTGTGCAGAGCATATGCTCTACACCAGTGCTTTTCAACCTTTCTACAGCTGGGGACCAGAAAAAACAGGAAAACCGCCTTGGGGTCTGCTGAGGCAGAAACAAAGAGCACCATACACATAATACAGTATTCTGTGTATTGCTTTCCAAACACAATACCAAAAAATGAAAACCAAAAAATAATACCACAGTACCAAAAAATTCTCCAGAACAACCAGAAACTGAGCAACAAAACATTCCAACAAAGGAACAAAATACTGAAATCGGCACAGCGTCGCTCCCACCAAGCTGTCTCTCCTCTTCCCAGTTCACCCAGCAGATCCCCTGGAAATGTAGTGGCAACCAAGGAAGAGGAGGTGGAAAACAGCCAGTCCCTGCCCTGGTCTGCAGCAGGTTGGACTGCGCCCCCTCTGCCTTGGACTGGCAAAACCCTGGCGCTGGTCCGGGGACCCGTGGTTGAAACCCACGGCTCTAGACCACTGTGATGTGCAGGAGAAGTGAATCCCCCACCTCAGCTGGTGGAGCAGCAAATCAGGCACTGCACCTCGCTTTGCCAGGCAGGCCTGCCCTGGCCTCATTCTGGGGAGGGGGCCCTACCGCAGCTGCTTCAGAGAGCCCGGCAAGCGTTCTGTGCTGCGGCATTTGCACTGTCTTCCCCAGAGTCAAGGGAAGACTGGAAGGCTGTCCCAGAAGATCTTATACTGCTACTACTTGCCAACTGAGCTGAAAACACATGACAGCCCCGCCCTGAAATAGAGGCTTTTATACTCTGCACTGCAAGCAGAGGTTGGATTGTGCCCTTTTTTAGGATGTGCAGATCTGAAAACCTGAACTGAGAAAAAAAAATCAGCCCAGATACTTAACTCTTCCTGCCTTGCAAGACCTCTATGACTATTTATCAAGGCCAGCGGCTAACAGTCTAACAACTTAAACATGTGCATGTTCTGCAGCATGGCAATGGAAAGGCCTTTAGAAAGCAACTCATCCTGAAACTAGGCATGATGTAACCGAGGAGCTTTGACAAGAGAAGACCAGATGGATAATCAACGCTGCATATTTTAAATCACTACCATTTACACAGTGGATTTCCTACTCAGACTAATTATAGATGAGTATCTGAAGACATCACATGCTACTTTATTTCTTGCTTAAGCCAGGATAACATTCCTATACTACATTAATATATATCGGAAAGCACAGAATATACAAGCATGGTTGCACACCATTAGGAGCATTATTAGCATACCAAATGTGATGTTCTGAACACTCTAACCCCAGCTGAACTAAGTAGCTTGCTAATCAGTGATCGAGGTGGGAAAGAGGGCTGCAGAAGCAGCTAAACAGAATGAAGATGAATTGTAGATTTGAACATTAAGATGTCGAATAATGAAAAAAATGTGATGTACCATACTATACAGACAACTCAAGCATAAAATACATGCACTATTCAGGGAAAGAAATCTATTTATTCATTATGTTTATTACGCAGGTATCTTACTTCTAAATACATTAAGGTTCCTTCATTAGAACAGTATTATTAAGAGCTGGAAGGAATCATTGTACTGCTGGTATTTTTAAACAATTGGGAGTCAGACTCACCCAGGAGCTACACTCTGCCCAATCTTGAATTACAAAACACATGCAGTCAAGAGTTGCAGCTGCAGCACCAGGATAAAACCACTTAAATATAAAGAAAAATGTGTTCAGTGTATTCCTGTACTTGGCAGGTCTCTTCAGGGAAGGCTTTCCATCCTTTGGTGCCACTATTTCAGAGGACCTGTCTCTCATACTCTAGAGCAGGGGTCCTCAAACTTTTTCCACAGGGGGCCAGTTGAAAGGTGGTGGTGACGGGCACGAGCCAGTGAGGCGGTGGCGGGCACGCATGAGGCAGCGACGGCTTGCTCACTCAGAGATCTCCGAGCGAGTCCAAAAGCATCTCCGAGCGAGCAAGCCACCGCCTCACCACTTGTGTGGCAAGGCGACGGCGAGCGCAGCGAAGCAGGCGGAAGCACCGGTGGGCACGGGAGTCCAAAAGTTCTGTGGCAGATAAATGGGCACGGCAGACCCGTGGGCCCTAGTCTGAGGACCCATGTTCTAGAGACAAAAAATGAAAACAACTTCTGAAGTAAATTTTATAGAAAGGGTATGTTCATAAAGAAGGCAATACTAGCTTCACTCTAGCCTAAGGCGGCCTTTAGAATGTCAGTACCAGTACTTCGAATTGAGGCCAAATGCAAACAGGTAGCCAGTGTAGATGGTATAAGTTGGGGTTATATAGTTGGGGTTGCATAATTTGGCTTCTGGCCTCTAGTGAAAATACTGGGAGCTGCATTTTGGAATGATTGCCATTTTTGCACAATCTCCAAGAACAATTGCACATGAAGGGAATTAGTCATCTGACTTAATGACCAAGTGTATAAATGACCAAGGGAAGGGAAGGCCACAGCCAAGGAACCAGGAAATAAATTCTCATAGCCGCCACTGCACCTGCCTCCCCAGTAGCAGTGCTCGCTCCAGGAGCATCTCCAAGCTGCTTATGTGGTTTTTCAGAGGGCTTGCATCTCCACCCCGAATAGCCTGTAGGAGATCAGTAAAACACCTGACCACTTCACACATTGTTTATGTGAAGGGGCATCACACAATTAAAGGGGCAGAAGGGCTCTTGCCCTATTCCTGATGATTTGTGCCTTCCTGTAGTGCTGCTACTATTGTCTTTGCATTAGTGGCATTTGTGGCGGGCAACAGAGGCTCATCACTGGCTTTTCGTCTGAACTCTTCCCCCAAAATATCCCCATCCACAATGGATACACGGCCCTTTGAGATTAGACCCAGCAGTCTCCACTGATGTTGGAGAAGCAAAGTTTATATAGGTGGACCTTGATGCACAAGGATCACAAAACTGCGAAATCAAGGCTGATTTGTATCAGTCCAGCCAATGGTTGTTTTAACTGAAGTAACCATTTTATTTTGACAACGGAAAAACCTACGGAAGAGTATGGAGGCTTGCAAATAGCATCTTACCTACAGTGAGTAACAGCAGCCTCTTAAATAGGATAAATGTCTTGTGAGCTTAATATGGGGCTTTCCAGCCAACTCTAAGCTGTATAGTACACTTGCTTACCCAGTACACTTTCTTACACAGAACTCAAAGCAAGACAAATGTTGCTGAATATGCCTATATTTTCCCTAAGAAAGATTACACAGATGCAGAATGTGGAGGGGGCTTGTTATTCAAGGGGGGAAATGCATAGATTGAGAACACACCAAAATGTGCAGCTTTCTTTTGGTGTTTTTTCCTATGACTGTATTTGATTCTGTCTCTCTGTGCTGTCTATTTTAAGGAACCTCACAATCTGAGCAAATACACCAATTCTCAGTTCTGTTCAGCTTCCACACTAGTGCATTTACTTAATGGAGAGTTTGAAAAAAATATTTGTCACATAAATGGATTTAAAGCCTTTTCCCCTGGCGTGATTTAATATGATAACTTGCAGAAGCTCTGCTGTTCCATTGCTTATGCAGATATTTATGTTCTGTCTATTAAAGGCTAGTTAACAGAATTACAAATGTAAAAGTCAGTGCAATAACATCTCAGATATTTGAAGTACTGAAAATAGTACAGACACTATCATAATATCCTCCCAGCATCTAGCACAATGGTTCCCAACCCTGGGCCCTCAGATATTGGCCTGCAATTCCCATCACCTCCAATCAGCATGGCCAATGTTCAAGCAAGGTGGTAATCAAGAGTTCAGCAGCATCTAAGCTCACAGTTGGGAACCATCAAGTACCACTGAATCTTTAACTAAACCAGAGTTTTAACCTAGCTGTATTTTAATAGAAACGTTGCAATCCAGCAGACCCCTGTGGATGAAGGGGGTTCTCTGGCCAGCGTGAGCCGTCAGCAAGAGTGGGGTCAATTCTGCATGTGCAAAGGGCTGGTGTGCTCACAGCGGCCTACTCAAGTGAAGTGTTTAAGAAGTGTGCCTGTGTGGCAGCATCAAGGGCCTCCGGGCTCCGGAGTGATCCTGTCACAGTCATACTAGAACTGCTTCCAAAGAGATGACTGGCTAATCTCACTAAATGCCATGGCAATAAAAGCTTGGAAAATTCCCCAAACAGCAGAATCATGGTGACAGAACTGGGTAAAACTGCGACTGAGTGACACCTCTTACGCTCTTCTTTATCAACAGAACGTTTTTGTGGTTGTCATGAGCTGTTCTATTCCTCCCTCTTCTGCCTCTGGCAGTCTCAGATAGGACTTGAGAAGCACAGCCTTTTAGTAAAGCTTAACAAAAGTCAAATCAAAGTAGTCTTCTCTCCGAGATGGGAGAAACATCTACCCATGTGTGGAGCTGAAGCCAAAGTGAAACATCCCCTCCCTTCCTTTTCAGTAAAAATTCTGACTCCACCCTTAGGAAGGCTCCTGCTGCTTCAGGGCTAGAAGGCAGAAGCATCAGATCAAGCCTCTTAAATGGTCCACTTGCTTTGCCTATTGTTTCTTCACAGGTTCACGGAATACCTCCCCTCCTTAATCTCTCCCCCCTCCGCTGGTTCTGAAATGGGTCCCTCCTTTTCCAAGACAGGCTGGTCCTCACACCTTCAAACCAAAACCCATGCTTGCTGGGTTCTCATGGCACAGCAACAATGCAACCTGCCACCTGCAGATGCTACAACAAATCATTTTTAAACAACCCATGATAAGCTACAGTGTGCTGTCCAAACCCAGCCACAATCATATCTGAAGTGTAACGAAAAGGCTTACCACGAGCCAGAAGGTGTTTCATCCCCTTCAAACATTCTCAAAACAAATCCACTCCCTTGAAAGCGAGTCACAGAGCTGTGACTTCAGGGTATCTGCTTTGCAAGTTGCCAGCATCTGTGTCCTTTTCAGCAAACTTTAATAAGATGTAGAACAGGTTTGAGAGAAGATCTGTCATTCTTTTGAACTTTTCCACTGTGGTCATTTGTGTGTCAGGAATGCTGTCACTGTGATTTTACAATGACTTTGAGCTCGTCTAATGATCTTTCTAAGTTGGTGACCTTCCAAGTGGCTTAGCAGCTGCTGCAAAAATTAGACCTAATTTGGTAAATTCAAATATGGGGCTTTAGGCCATGCCAGACATGCATGCTTTTGAACAACTTACTGAAGTGCTGTGATCATTTCTTGCTTTTTTCCCCACACAGCTGCTAAAAGAATCCAATAGCTTTGATTTCTAGAAGATAGGCTCACACAACTGAATTCCTAAGCTTGCTTACTTGGGAGTAAACCACACCGAATGCAGTGGGACTTATTTCTAAGTAAAGATGCACAGGACTGTTCTAGGCTGAGGTCTTGTACATACCCTGGAAAAAGCCCTCCTGAATAAAATGGGACTTCATTCCAAGTACAGTTACATTCCACTGCAAGGTCGTGGTTCATTGTTTTCCCTCCATTTTTCTACTCAACAGTACTAAATAATGGTAAGTTATCATTCTGGGTTGTTGTAGTATGGATGCTTAGGTCCTGAATTTCTGATGAATATTAATCAGGGAGGGCTGGACACATTGTACTGCATACCAGGAAAAAAACCGTTCAGTTCCCAGCATCTCCATGTAGGCTGGGAAAGTCTTCTGTCTCAGATCCTGGAGGGTATCTGTCCTTAGTGGATTGAGCTGGATAGCAGAGTAGTCAGTCTTGATATAAGCAGCTTCCTATATCTGTATTCACTATGACGAAGCAGGGTTTTCTATACTGGCTTCCACTGGATTAAATGCATAAGGGGCACTCACCAGCACTGTCCATATTTAAACAGTTCTGAGCATTAATTATGAAAAGGAGAAAATTCAAAGTTTCTAAAAGTGGCTGTACTTCCAGACCTAAACAAAACAGGAACAGTAGACAAGAATCTTCGTGTAAATATACTGTTATTTCCTGTGGCCCCATCCCCTGCCTTACTTGCTTTTGTTTTTAGGTAACTTAACTGCCTGTGGTGCTCTTGGCTCTGTTACAGCAAATTCTGTCACTTTCCTTCCTTTATTTACCATAAAAATACATTATTCAGTACAGATGTCTCCTACCTGGATTCTAGATCTAGTTCACAGTCAGTCACAGAGTCTGAAGAACCACTTCAGAATTGTACATGAATATCCTTGGTGCGTTTACACTCATGGCTAACCAGATGATGTATCACATGATCCAAAAGATTATGTGATCACATCAGCTATCGGCAAAGCACCAACCATGCTATCCTTCTAGGCTCAGGAAATTGTTTTCACTAGCAGACATGAACAGAGCTCACTCTCCTTCAAACAAAAATTTACTGCCAGTCACTGCAAGCTTTCTTCATTTTAACTGTATAAATTGGGGGGTGGTAAATAATTAGGGTAAATAATTAGGGGTTAGATCTTGGTAATCTGTTGCAAATCATCCAGAGATCTGCCAGTGGATTTCGAGCTACCTTCCCCTAACCCTGAGGTAGAAAGTAGTCTATGAGCTGGTCTGCTAAGGAGATTACAATGAACCAGCCCTTAGCATCCAAGATTTTCATACTGTTTATATATTAAAATATGCAAGTCAACCTAAAGCTTGCTTCATTCTATATAAGATCTCACACCCAAAGTGGAGAGGGGAACATTTTTTATAACTCAGGCCTATGTATTCAAAACTTTGGAATCTGCTCAAAAAATTGAAAAATGCAACATATAGTGTAGGCCCATGTGACCACAATGTTTATATGCAGAAATTTACAATAATGATTTTAAGCATCCTTTGCAAGAACAGTCAAAGCTAAGTAAAAAGGATGCCATAGACAATGAGCAGTCGAAATATGTAACACATTTTCTCATCATCTGTTTGCCTCAATGTTATGACAATGCCAGTGCTTCCAGTGCATAAGCTTTTGGGACTCTTAAGATTATTTCCTGATCAAGGCGTTGGTTCATTCACTAAATACTAAAATAGTTAAATACTGAAACAATGGAGCAAAGTTAAGTGTGACTATGGAAAGCTGATACAACCAGAGAGGAGCAAATTTTTTATGCCATTCCCCTTCACCCTTGGATGTAAGTGCTAATGCATGTGAATTTAGCAGCTTTAGCAGTCAGTACATGTGCAAAATAAAACAGCTTTAGATAGGAAAAAGCTGGGTGTGACTGGATCAGCAACTGATAAGGAGAGAAACCAAGATAATGCTTGCTTTGAAAATTATCATGATCTCCTTTTGGTTTTTAGTACTGCCCCAGAAACAAGGCGGATCAGAACATCAGACCCTGAGTTATAACCAGGGAAGAATGATGGCACATTCCCCTTTTCTTAGATTTTCCACATGTGCATAAACTACTTTGTTCACTGAGTGTCAGTAGGATAAAGTGGATTGTGTGTACTGACTTCTTCCTATGGCACCCAGGGTCTGTTTGATTTAACAACAGTTCTGCAGGTTGAAGGGGATGATGTTTGCTTTCTTTGCATATGGCAAGAAAACTAAATCAAATGGTGTAATTTAAGCAATCCATGCTGGACTGGCAGAGAAAATTCTGTGTTCCCCTAGCAGACTCAAGCACTTACATTGCATTACAAGCTAATGGTGCTAAGACACACAAACTGTATAACAGTAGCCTTTTAGAATGTAACCAGCTAGATTTTGAGTTTAATTTATCTAGACTATAGTATTTGGCCGTATCTCTTTGAAGACTTGATTAGGTCCTTAATTCAGTAATTACTGTATGCACATGCCTGTTAATACAAAACAACAAACAGCATTCCTATTAACAGATTTGCACTCATTTCACATGCTAGCAAAGTGATGCTCAAAATCCTACAAGCTAGGCTCCAGTAGTATATGGACCGAGAACTACCAGAAGTACAGGCAGGATTTCGAAGAGGGAGAGGAACTAGAGATCAAATTGCCAACATACGCTGGATCATGGAGAAAGCTAGGGAGTTCCAGAAAAACATCTACTTCTGCTTCATTGACTATCCTAAAGCCTTTGATTGTGTGGATCACAACAAATTGTGGCAAGTCCTTAAAGCGATGGGAGTACCTGACCATCTTATTTGTCTCTTGAAAAACCTATATTCAGGTCAAGAAGCAACAGTGAGAACTGGGCACGGAACCACTGATTGGTTCAAAATTGAGAAAGGAGTTCAGCAAGGCTGTATACTGTCGCCCTGCCTATTTAACTTATATGCAGAGCACATGATGAGAAAGGTGGGGCTAGATGAATCACCAGTTGGAATTAAGATTGCTGGGAGAAATATCAACAACCTCAGATATGCAGATGATACCACTCTCATGGCAGAAAGTGAAGAGGAACTAAAGAGCCTCTTGATGTGGGTGAAGCAGGAGAGCGCAAAAGTTGGCTTGAAACTCAACATCAAGAAAACTAAAGTAATGGCATCCGGTCCTCTTACTTCCTGGCAAATAGATGGGGAAGAAATGGAGGTAGTGACAGATTTTATTTTCCTGGGCTCCAAGATCACCGCAGATGGGAACTGCAGTGATCAAACCGGTCAGTCCTAGAAGAGATCAACCCTGACTGCTCTTTAGAAGGCCAGATCCTGAAGATGAAACTCAAATACTTTGGCCTAATGGGAAGGAAGGACTCCCTGGAGAAGAGTCTAATGCTGGGAACAATAGATGGCAAAAGAAGAAGGGGACAACAGAGAATGAGGTGGTTAGATGGAGTCACTGAGGCAGTTGGTGTGAGCTTAGGTGGACTCTGGGGGATGGTGGAGGACAGGAAAGCCTGGAGGAGAGTTGTCCATGGGGTCGCGATGGGTCAGATACGACTTTGCAACTAACAAGAACAACAACAACAAAACCTTTCAAGTTTAAGAAGCTGGAATGGTATTTCTGCATATGCTACAGAATTAGCAATCACTTAAGCCTTTGAATACAGAAACATAAAGTTAAATGAAGCATGAATACAGATATGACAGTATTCCGTATCACTGAATGGAAAGGTAATGATCCTTTATTTCCTTTTATTGCTATCATAAAATCTGCATGAATTTATTACAAACAATTCTATTTTCTATCATTCTCTCTCCCGCTCCCTGCCCCATGCACTTTAATTCACACACAGATTATATTCTTTTATTCTGTAAAGTGAGGCAGAAAGTTTTTTTTCCTGTGGAGAATAGTATTTCCCTTGTGATACCATATTCTTTACAAAGAATATCACAGAATGTTCAATTGGAAATGTTCTAGCTCTATTCACCCCTTTCTGTTTACAACCAAGGTGAAGGTCAGGGCATTCATAAGATGCATCCGCTGCTGGAATCTGGTCTGAATCACCGCTGACTGTAGGTCAAGAACTGCCTGCATGGCAATGAAGGGGCTGACCTAGAAGCCTTCCCTCTGCCACACTAGCTTTCTTCACATAGATGTATTCAGTCATTCTCATGATCTGAACTGGCACTGTCCACTCAGCAGATATAGGAGTCTAAAAATCCTATAGACTGGCAATAAATTACTCTTGGTTTTGCTTTGCATATTCATTTGTGATTGCTACGGACTGACTATATCTCATAAACTTTTCCTTGGATGAGATGAACAGGAGAACAGAAGGGAGAAAGGATATTTCAGCTTCACTCTATGCTCAGACCAAGAAAAATAACACACTGCTCAATTCTATGTGTGTTTGTCCAGGAATAAGTATCACAGACTTCAGTGGGTTTTCCCACAGGCTCCCAAAGAAGCATGCACAGAAGTTCAGCATGTATCAGTTGCTATTCCTGTGTTCACAAAATCTCGATTCAGCAATAACTATCTTTGGAAAACTCAGACACTTCAGAAGAAATTCAGCAAGGGTAGCTGTAGCAAACAACAGAGAGTATCCCTCTCTGAAACAGCTTTAATAGAGAAAAACATTTTTGCAACCTTTTGAACCACACACATTATTTTTTCATCAGAGAAAAGCAATGGATAACTCTGTACAGGGTATTATAATGGAAAAAAGCATAGCAGCATATAGTGCATAAGAGCTCAACAAATGGAAATACATGGAAGGTTTGCATATCCATCAAACTTTCTGGCAGAGGGCTGAAGACGCAACACATTCCTGCATTGTTTTAACCCAGCTGGTACCTGTAAATCAAAGTTATGCCACACTCTGAGAAACTGTAGAATGGTGAACAAGATCGGGTGGTGGAGGGAAACCCCTTGTTGGCACCAGCCACAGTGCCAGCACAATCAGTAGTAGTGGCACCCAAGCTTTTTGGCATTGCCTGATTTTGTATGAATGGGTGAATAATGCACAACATAGGGAAGACCAGACAGGTTGGAACACCTCAGACCTCATCTATCATATGGGAACTTTTGGATATATTTTTCTATATGCAAAAATGCGATAACATAGGCAGGAGTCAATGCATGCTATATTAGGAAGAAAATCAAGACATCTCAATTACTGTTGGCCAGAGCTTCCTATGTCCTCCATTTTCTGTACTGCAATGCATAAGCTTGGATGTACATATGTAACATAAAATTCAGCCTCATTATCAATGTTGAGAAACATAAAAAGCAGTTTTCTAGCCCTAAAAGTAGAGGCAGGGGTGGAATCTCAGAAGCCAGAAACAGACTGATAGGATCAGTCAAGGGACATGACTGGTGCCCTGTGCTTTGTACTGAAGCTCTTTCCCCTTCCCCTTGTCTAGATGAGACAGAATAAGGTTAAAAAAGTGAATATTTGCTTTTTTGTAGTTCAAAAATTGGATGACATTGGACAACACTGGATGATTTTATAACAGCTGTGGTCCACAAACCATGGCCTGAAAGCAGCCTTGCTAAAAGTAGGCAGATCTGTGTCTGGTCAGTACTTGAACAAGAGCATCATCCTGTTTTGAGTCTCATGCAAAATTGCTGGAATATCAGCCTAATAAGATAAATCGGAATAGCTGTTTCCTGTATCGAATGGAAAAGCGATGGTGGTACAACCCTTGATATACTCAGTGTGCTTTGTGCAATGAGACCAACAAGACAATATGCCACATCCAGGACAAACAGAGCAGCAACGATTTAAACATGCGCATTACCGCATGTCTTAAGGCTGCATACAAACTGCCATATTTCACCCAACATGGAATCCCTCCTTTCCCTGAATAATGAAGGACTTCTGAGCAAGCATGTGAGGTTGAAAAAGCTTGATGCAAATCATAGGCTTGGCTGCTTCTATGCTATATAATTTTCCAGGTACTTATTTCACTATCTAGGACTGGCACATCCTACCCAGAGATTACAGAAATGGAGGCAAAAAGCAGCACTTCACTTGGCCAGCTATGCTGAAATAAAAATCTTCTGTATTTGCTTCCTTGTATCCCTACAGGTGCATGATCTACCTAAATTTGGGATTATCATACCCTTTGTTTCAGAGAGTTAGGGGCACCAATTTCTGAAGAAGAATGTAGCATCCTGCCTAAGTGGGAATGGGTCGATTATCAGCACATCCGACTGATTATCAGTACCGTTCCCCAGCAACAGCAACGTAAGAACCCTGTAAATGAACAGCGCTATGTCAGCTGCAGTATGGGGATAATATCTCCACAGAGTACATTAGTATTATGAAACACTTTGAAACATTTGAAATCACTTGGTGGGATCGAAACATAATAAACAAACAAATCAAACTAAAAATGTGCCTGGTTTCCAGCCTTGGTTTGTGCAAATCACCACTCTGGCGACAAGTGTAGCTTATACAAAAAGAGAGGTGGAGGTGGGGAAAGGGCTGTGCAGGAGACGAGTGATGGATGATGCACAAGCCCAAGGCTTTTGCACAGATAGCCAAGCTAGGTTTTGCTATTTTGAGTGAACCAAGCAGGTCGCCCTCTTCTCTGCCTTACAACCAAGGAGTCGTCTAATGTTGATCTTTGAAGGTTGATGATAACAACTTCTTTCAAGAGAAACCACTTATCAGAAGAAGAAAAAACTTCAATAGGTTTTTTCTTCCCCTATGATTAACTTAAAAGGATAGAATGAAGTTTGACAGACAACTCTTCCCCCTGATAAGGGCTTTTCTGGGCAGAAAAGTAGGCCCTATAAATGGTTAGAGCAGGAAGAACAAGCCCCTGAGCCTTTAGCTAATCGTAACTTTGAGTGCCAGGTGGCCAGTTGCACCAAGCAAGTGAGAACTCAGGAACTGGGAGCCCAAGTAACACCCACCTACTTAAGGTATCATGGATTTCCATACTGTAAACGGTTACAAGAGGAAATATATTGGGTAGTATCCAGTTGGACGTTAATACTAAGAAATTATATTGTGCTAACTTAAGAGACCCCTAGTGCAACACCAATAGCATTAGTTGTTGGCACACAGTGGACTTTCCTGGAAAACCCGTTACACCAACTAACACTATTGATGTTGAACAATGGTCTCTTTTGCTAGCATGATGTAATTTATATTAGTACTAGTTTTCAATTAGATGCTGCCCAGTGTTGGGAAAATTGGCTACACCAGTTCTAGAAAACCATACATATTAATTGCTACTTTGAAACTAGAAGACAATTGGACTTGTATTATTTGCAGAAAAAATATATTGTAGTTATCGAAGGGGAAAATCAGAGCACAATTCTTGTGACAAAATGTAAACAGTATAAGGGGTTTTAAAACTACCAAATGCATTATTGCTTGACCCTTTGCTTCTGTAAAAAAAATAACAATGTAGTGGAGGGTACTTTACCAATTCTGTGAGCACATGAAATGTATTTCAATTTCCAGAGCAACACACATTAAAGTTTTAAAGCAGCTTTATTTGCAGACTTTCACCATAATTTCACAATAGTAGGACAGCAAGCATTAACAGAAGCATTTTAGCATTTTGAAAGTTGTCATTGCTTAAAACAATGCATTTGTATTGGTTGCTTACCAATTCTGTGCTCTAAGTTAGGAGAAGTTGACAATCCTGTGCTTTCACACAGGACTGACTGATTCAAAACCATTCAAGTTCTACTAAGTGCTGGTCCATATGAAAGACCTGTCACATAGAAGGCACTCTAAAAAGCTCCCCATGATTAGCATTTTCCCACATTACAAACATCATGTGTATTGTAGTGCATCAAGATGTGTAATACAGCAGCTTACAGATCAAATGTTTTTGTGACTGCACCTCAAAGCTGCAAAAAGTCATGTGTGTGGAGAATCTCCCAAATGAGCTTATAAAAATTGTAGTTGCTACCGCACAAGCATTTTTTTTATCTCCTGCACAAAGACAGCACAGCAGAGAATGTGTTTCGAGTAAAACAATCAATCAATTATGGGTGTGTTTTTCATGAAAACAGTCATATTTATTAGGTAAACCAATACAAAACAGTTATACTGATGTGGACTCCCTATTTACTTTTCATAGGACAAAGACCCACTGAATTAAGTGGAGCTTATTCCCAGTAAACATGTATAGCATTGTCTTGTCAATGTCTCTTTTTTTAAAAAAATTACTTGGTTTAAAACTATGTCTGAATTTAATACAAACCTGATATATTCTTATCGTATCATTTCTTTTCTTAAACAGTGGTTGGGTAATAATTAAAGTTTGGGGACATTTAAAAGTCTATATATGCATGGGACTGCACCCCTAGTAACTAAACTTTACTATTATATGAATGTGTCTGCATGGGCTTTAAGCTAATATGATCTCCCCTCCCCCAGTACGGCCACTATTAGATTGGAAGCGTTCACTTCCCATTTTAAACTAACTGTATCTATCAATAGACCTGGTTGGGACATAATGCTAAGCCATGATTTTGCTTCAGATGCACATTCCTACTTCTTCCCTCCTCCTATATTGCCCTGCAAAGCTGTGATTTGAAACACTCACTTCTGTTTTCAACTAACAGCAATTTGTTGTTTCATCTGAACTGGGAATTGCATTCAATTTTAAACATGGCTTATCTGAATAAGCCAGGATCAGAAGCCATGAGTTCATCTTAGTTCGGTAGGACAAATCATTGTTTGAAGTAACCAGAGTTTGTCTGAGAAGAAAAAATTGGGAGGGATGTAAGCCCAAGGTGTATATACGTAATATCGTTTAGCCTTATGTCTGCAACTTTTGAATTCTGGGAAGCTGGTTGGTTTAAACTATAGTTACTTCAAATAAGCCAGGACCTAACCATGGTTGATGATCCTGCCTTGTCCATTAGCCATAGTTTAAATGAATCATAGTTACCTCAAGTTGAAAAATAACAGAAAGCTGTGACAAATTTGAAACCACACCAGAGAAGGATAGGGAAGTGGGAACATGTCAACTTGTGGCTTACTCACCTAATGCTAAAGCATAATCTAGGCTACTTCTGACCAACAAGCCTGATGCGCTCCAGATGTGCCAGACTACAAATGAAATCTGCTTTTCAGTGTAAACGTCCAAGATTCTGTTATTTACATGCACGCACACGCGCGCACACACACACACAGAATGGAACTGTGGGCTAACGAACCAATCAGTTCCCATGTTGGGAATCAGGAGCACAGTGAGAGATGGACCTAATCTTTCTGTCTGCTACTTCTCTGCTCCAATTGCTCCCATTCCCAGAGAGAAGAATCTCTTTCCATCTCACTGCCAGGTTTTTAATGTGCAACTCTCTCTACTTGGGTATGTGGAAGTTAGACCCTGGACTTTTTCTGCACCCACAGAACTTTTTTTTTTTTTTTTTTTTTGGCCTTTTTTCTCATCGGAGTTTTTCTGGTTAACCTAAAGCTACCTAATGCACTGGTATTTTCCAGAAGAAAACCTTGCCTTTACAAGCTAAGATTTCTTTAAAAGATGAGTAAAGGGTAATTAAACTGAGTGAACATGACAGAAAAACCTCAAGTTCCTTGACTTTTTTAAAAGGGTGAGCACCCAGAATCCCCTGCACTTCTCTAAGAGAAAACAGCCTGAGGCCAATGTTAGAAATGCTTCAGTGGAAATACTGCAATTCCCAGTCTACTTCGAGGAAAGCCTTTTCCATGCCTGCTTGGCTGGGGTGGGGGGTGGTACTACACCCAGTTGTGTCATTGTCGATTTTCAGTTAGTATTCTTTGCTGGTTGAATGCTCACAGACACAAGGAGTCTATCTGCCAAACAGAACAGCTTTGCCTAGCAAATGAAAATAACCCTCACACACACACACACACACACACACACACACACACACACAAACACACACTGTTCACAAATTCCTCACCTCTGCAGAGTATATTATTAAAGTGAATTTTTCTCTAAGCCATCATTTTGGAAGAAAAGCCAAGAAAATCAAATGCCTCTTTCTTTTTTTATTCCATTTGTGACAATGTCTCAGGTATAAGTATTCCTGACAATCCTCTATGCTCGACTATTTTGCGTTTTATTTGGAGATCCGCGCAACAAGAAGCACTGAAGAAAGGCTGCTGGTGCAGGCACGTGCTCGAGGGAAAGTGGTTCCACTCATCCCGACAGGAAATGAAGATCTGTCAACCTGAATGGATGAACATGGTCAAGACTGTTCTGTGAGCTGCCACTCTGAATGTTTTGTGGAATAAATACAGTATGATAATTGCAATGTTGCATAGATGCAACCAACCGGTTTTTCTTACATTAAGGCTTACATCACCACCACCATCATCTCTAGAATAGCTGTAACTCACTGAGCAGTTCACAACCATTTTTATTTTTGTCTGTAGACATTTTTCTTGACATCAAAAGAAGAAGGAGATGGCAGAGGATGAGGTGGCTAGATGGAGTCACTTGGGCAGTGCGTGTGGGCTTGGGTGGACTCCAAGGGATGGTGGAGGACAGGAAGGCCTGGAGGAATGTTGTCCATGGGGTCGCGATGGGTTGGGCATGACTTTGCGACTAAACAACAAGAAGACATTCTTCATCTTGCAAGCATTACTGAACTATGGGCCAGGCACAAAAATGCTAAGGGACATGCACTGGAAAAAACAATGCTGGTACAGAATCACAACATATTACTTGATGTTAATGGTGATAGCCTAATGCTGTAAGTAGTTATGCCAGTGTAATGGATACACTGCTCGAGTTAACATCTCCTGGTGCTCAGGACTATTTAAGAGCAAAGAAGTACCTTTGAGAGGTACCTACCCATAGCTAGGTAGATAGTTTGCTAACCAAAGCAACACTTAAGAGTTCTTTCTTCCATGGTAAGCCAGCTTTCACTGTAGAATTGTGGCTATAGCCATCAAAGAACATGGTTTGTAGGGAAATGCTCAGAAAGCCAGTTCTCCTCTAATCCTACCTGCCAGCAAACCAGCCACTGCTCCCACGATCTCCCCGCTCCCGCTCCTTTTGTTTACTCTCAGAAAGGGTTCACACAATCATAGCAGTCCACCATGGCTTAAATAACTCTGTTCCACCCTCAAACAATCCCTGCCATGCAGATTCAGAAGACCTGGCAAACCCTGAACTCCCTGCCAAGAATTAAATATTCAAACTGGCCATAGCTCATGTCACAACTCATCATGGCTTAAATAACCCACAGTGGGTTTCAGTGATCATGCAAACCAGGTAGTGTGTTTCTGGAAAGCACTATGAGTGCAGAATATGTGGTTCAAGCAAGGAAAGTGCATTTTCTATCCAGCATTTTCCTGCTTTCCCTTTACTGTTTTTTCAAAGGGGAGAAAGGAGAATGAGGTAAGCAGAGGATTTTTTTTTTCTTATATACTCCTGTTCCTTCTACTCATTCTGTTGCCAAACAGAATGAGTAGAAGGAAGAGAGGGCTGCCAAGTTGTTATTTTGTACCATTAAGGTGGTTGGATTTGGCTCAAGGACCAAAAGTTCTCAACCCCTAGATTAAGGCCAGCCATGCATGCAAATCAGTAAACGTACAGCATATCAACCCCTTCCTCTTAGCCAATTAGCACAGAACACTCATGCTAAACGGAAAGGAACTTTTCCCCTTCCCATGCCACTGTCACCGAGCACTTCAGAAAGGAAGATTTGTTCCTGAATCCCAATTAGCTGTGGACAAATACAAATGGTAATGCTTCTAACTGAGACTATTCTTTGCTAAGTTTTCCTCAAGTGTACAGCTACATAGAGCGAAAGCAATGCCTTAAGGATATGCATCTTCAAAAGCAGAAGACTATTGGCATCTAGAAACATGAAGGCCAAATGGCTATAACTACCATGACCCCTGCACGCATTGTCTTGGTTCACACATGACAAGAAGTCATGGCAAATTTTTACCATTGTTGGTCTGTCATGTCATCAGAATGTAGTCATGCTATTTAGTTTCCCCAAACCACAGAGAGATTCAGTGGCTTATTGTAAGGTTTCTACGTTTCACAATGGCTTCTTGCAACGTCTGGATGCAGAAGTTCCATTTTACCATTGGTAGTGAGGGAACACCATTGAGTCCCATAGAAAGAGCAGCAACAGAAGGGGCTGCTCTAGGCAGCCTGCCTCTAATATCCACAGTGCCCTAGCAACAGACACATCATCACTTTCTTTGTTCTTATTGGCTGAATGATATACTCATCATCCTGTTTATAAAACAGGGAGAAAGTGAGTGAATACATGGATAGATAAGGGGAAAATCACAACAGAAATGTTTATTAGATTTAAATACTAATAAAGGTTTAATTATATATACCTTTGGAGACCAAGTGGCTAGGAAGAATTACTGAAATGAACATAAGATCAGGAGGAGGAAGAAGAGGAAGAACCTGCCGCAAAACCTCAGTGAACCAATTCGAAAAAGGCAGCTGTGGTCAAAAGGGAACAATAGGATTATTCTTGGCTATTGTCTGTTTTTATCATATGTTTCTAGCTGTTTTAAACTTTTTTTCTAATTTTAATATATTATTATTGTCTCTTTTTATGGACTGTGTAAATCACCCAGAGAGCTTTGGCTGTGCAGTGGTATCCAAATGAAATGGATGATGATGATGATGATGATGATGATGGGGGTTCACCTGTGAGGAGGTTGCTGGGATGAAAGGCAAGAATGGGAGGATGGAGAGGGAAGCATGAATTTGCATTTACATGGAAAACATGTGACTATTTAACCAATAGCTCAAGGCAGAAAAGTGCAAGTTTGGAATCCACACAGGGTTGCTTGCCATGAGGAGCAAACCTGGCCATTTTCTCAAGGGCAGATGAACAATTATAGAGTCGGAGAATCATAAGATTCAAATGTTTGAAATTTTCATTTAAAAGAAAAGACTACTATGACATAACAGCACATGCATTTGATCCAGCTCTGCTTAGATGGTATCCTTCAACTGAAAAGAGAAAGGTACGAATATGGTGGATAATACTATGCACATAATTCTATGTGTATAGTATTATCCACATCCTAATCGATAATACTAGAAAGCCTGTTGGGACAAAACCCCAAGGAACTCCTGGAAGATTGAAACTCTCCATTTAATAATGCATGATTCACACATTTCTCCCTACAAAGGTAGCCTGATTTTCAGAGAAAGCATACTGTATGGAGGAGGTTTCTTCAAAGATCAGCCAACGATCTTCTGCTGCTCAAGCCCTGCTGAAATGAATGGGTGGTGCTTGAGCAGGACAACTTTTTCAGTCAGTCCTGCTAGAAATGTGTAGCTGTGTGAAGGATTTTTTCAGGCTCTTTCAAATCCCATTGCTGTGCTACTGAGAATGACCGGGTTGTCAAGAGGCACTTGGAATGCTGCAGTAGGTTTCCTTTCTATGGACTTGCAAGAAACAATGAACAAGCCAGGGTCTGTCAATTACCCTTGCAGGACTGTAGCATTCCAAAGCCTGGAATAAGCCCTTTCTCTTGACATAATAAGGCAGGGCTGGCAGTGAAGCAAGAGCCAGTTTTATCACTGCAGCCACATACATAGATATTGTTGATAGTGTGGTGGATGGGAATCTACATTGCAAATGCAGTCTGGATTACTGCCTCTCTCATGGATTTCGGATTGTCAGTTTTCACATGGTACCTGGGGTTTCAGGCAAAATAGTTTACTAGCTACTGCAAATGCAACTTTGATACACTCAACATAATCTTTTCACATTCTTAATTAGGTAAATTAGCAGTGTTTAAACACCTGTTCTTTCTTTCTATGTTATTAAATATGTCCATATGTTCCTCTCTTACCCAGAATACTCATCAGACATATGATTCTGCTGCATTTAAAAGAGAATAATCTTACCAAAGATTTAAAAACACTAAATTACCCTTGTAACACCCTACCAATACATGCTATGCTGCATTGATTAATGGTGACCATTTAATTTCCACACTTTATTTTCTTACAGAAACTAGCATTAAAATGTCACAATGAAACAATGTTGAAACATTCTACAATAATTTTATGATCCAGAACAGTTGACATCAAACACGACAGGACAGGACAATATCCAACATTATTTGAAAGGAGCATGCAAGAATGTTAGTCTTCATGAGTTGGAAAATTAAGCAGGGAGAGAGTGGAAAAAAGGCACCCACCTAAATGCACAGATTCACACTCATAGTAGGGAAGTTGAATACCCTGGTGTGCAACCCCCAAGTTCCTCTTCTACATTCGATCCTCGTAAAAGCAGCAGTAGGGTTTGCAGAGCAGGAGGTGCTGCTGTCTATTTGCAGACAGTCCTGGCTTAGTTAGTCCTTCTGATTTAAATGGGGGAGGGTCTGTTGGGAGGGATGAAAAGGGGAGAGCGAGCGAGAGAGTTACTCGCTTGTACTCAGTCATTAGCTGGTCTGACTCACTCTTCTGCCAGCAGAAACATCAGCGATTCTGTTTCCCTGGTAAAGTTACAGCAGCGAGGAGAGAGATGGAGAGGAGAGGGAGCAACCGGGAAGGGTGCGGGATGGGGCTGGTTGCAGGGTCGGTCTCCAGTGTCATCTGTAAGGATCAGCGAAAAAGCTGCTTGTCAGAGACTTAACTAGCTGCTCCAGGTGAGGCGGGCTTTTCTTTTCATTTGATCACTCTGGAATGTTTGTTTCCTTTACAGGTATTTAGGTAATGCAGCCCCTCATATCTCTGGAACCCTGAGCTGATTCTCTGCGTGGCAGTGAGACAGAATGCTACCGCAACCAGCAAGTTCAATTTCCAACACAGCCATTGTTGTTCCAGTTCTGTGGATCTTTTTTTTTTTTTTTTTTGAGGGGGGTGGAGTGAGGGGTTGATTGCTAGATGCACAATCTTTTGAAGATGCACAGGAAGAACAGGAGCCGAGTACGTATCAGAATTCACATCAGAACATAGATATGTGCCAGCACTATATCACTTCCAATAATATAACCACCAAAGAATTTTGTGGCATTAGCAGATTTATTGTGGCATGGATTAGAAAGCACAGTGGTCTCTGGTCCACAAAATGCCACAACAAATCTGTTTATCTTTTAAGGTGTCATGAAACACACAGGTCTTATAAACAGCCTAACATTGCCGTCCCTCTGGAAGTTGTTACCATAGATGGTCTCAGTGAGAAGTAAATTCTGGTACACGTAAGCATTGCCATTTACAACTAGGGCGTTAGGGACATACTATGTCAACCAATGCCAGATCCTGAGTTGTAATGCTTATATTCTACCACTAGGGGCACCCTAATGCTTCTTCTGCCATTTACTTCCACAGCATTGTACTGCTACTTGGTGAAACTTGCATTGGCTAGCACAGAAGAGAGTCTCAATGTGTCTTTCCATTACTACTGATTATAGGACAGCAAAACTTCTCCGGCTGCTTGGGAACATGCTGATGTTAGTTTAGGTAAACAAGCAACCACACCAGAGAAACAGAAAAAGTTGGTCATATAAACAGCAGCTTGAGTCTTTTTCTCCCTTTTAATCTATAGTCTGAGCAGCGGATTGAATCCATGGTGGCTGCCTGCCAAAAGAATGGAAGCTGCTAGTGGAACAGATTTCCTTTCCCTCTGGCAACCCCTGTGCACCCACCAAACCTGCTCTGGAGGGTCTGGAGGCCACCTAAAGCAGCTCTGTGGACTGCATGAGGAGCTGCACCAGGGAGGGGAAGAGGAAGTCCCCTTACTTGATGCCAGATTTAAAGCAGTGGCTTTGCAAAAGTGCACCCTTTTGAGGAAAACTTGCTAAGGGAGCAACGGCCGCACGCTGCACTACAGAGACTGCACGGGCCACAGCAAAGGTGAAGCATGCATGCATGCATGTCTCTCCACTTGTCCCTGTAAAGTGCAGCAAAGCCCTGGGCTGGGAACACATCCTGGATGAAGGATCTGATTAAAGGAGCAAAGAGGTGAGCAATGCACACAGCTGCCCTGCAGCACTGAAGTATATCTTGATCTCACAGTGATCTGTATTTTGATGTGCCAAGTGATGAGATCACGAATCAGCCCCACATCTATATCATCCTGTCCAATTACAGAAGTGTCCATTCATCAATGTGTTGATCGAGGAAGGCAACAAGCAGGAAGGTTCTCCTTTCCTTAAAGCCGTGTCCTGCCTTCTCCCCCGCCCCCTTTCAACCCTTGGATTTGCATTATGCTTTAATGGCAGGTCCAGCATCTTCTACACCAGGGAATTGATCTAGTCAGATTTTTTAAAGAGGGGTGGAGCAAAAGGCAGCAGCTAGTTATTATGTGAGTCAAGAATCAAACTGTTAGCATAAAAATGTACCCAGGAAAGACACTCAAGACCTAAATACAGCCAGAGCATGTTCGATCATGAAAAAGTTTAGACCTGGAATAATCCTAAAACCACTTTCCTCTCCTTTACAAACATCACTTCTATTCATACAAGAAATTCTGGTGTGCCTGTTTGTGTGGAACTGCAGAAATAAATGAAAATTTGAAGTTGCTAGTTGTGTAACTGATACGCTTTGATTTACTACAGGACATATAGATGTATATCCAACATGTCCAAACTCTCCCCAGGCTGCACATCTTTCAGACAGCTTTAGAATGGTAGTGTTGTTTGTCAGTGAATTTTGCCTCTATCCTACCTGTGTACATGACTTTCCCTTTCTCTTTCCCTGGGGAAAGTTTTCATTATGATGTTGCAGCCGCAAATGCAAAAGGGTAATGTCTCACTTTTCCTTCCTTCATTTCTTTCTTTGGTGTTACATTCTGTTAAACTCCAAGAAGCCTCAATAACTCTGCAGCAAACATCTGGATTTTACTGACTAATCCCCACCTGAATTCAGTGCCCTGACACAGCGCTGCAGTTGAAAGAATCACTCATTTCACATGTATCTTGTTTTGCTAAATCAGTAGAAAATGCCAGAAAATGCTGCCTCTTTCCACAGTGAGTTAGGAATAAAAGCTTCTATTGTATTGCTACTGTAATAGTATTATTATACCTATGAATTATTCACTCTATTGAAGAGTAATTTGCCATTGCATTAAAAATAGGTCACCAAGGACGCTGCCAAGTGCACAGAGTGAGAAACGGGAAAGCAAGGTTTGCCTTGGGCAATTGAAGGAAAGAAGCTTGCCAGAGCCAATCTGTGTTATAATTAACTCTGAACTACATTACATTAGCATTAATGCAAATAGGCTCTGACTAACATCACTAATACAAGATTTGAATCCTTTGCATCTCCAACCACTCTGGAGCCTATAACTATCCTTTAATATGGCTTTACCATGTTCACTAACTGTTAGGAGGCAGGTGAAGTTTGCTGCACTGAAGGTCTGTTGTAATCAGTGGAGCTTTGTGACCCAGTTTGCAAGTAATGGCAGCAAATCAGGAGTCAATTAGCAAATAAACAATTGACCAGAGTGCATGCTGGGTGGATGCCACCGTCTCTTTAATATGCAGCCTCCAATTGGTCTAATCAGAGGTTGATCTGTGACCTGTGAACCAAGATTAATCATGGGTGAAACAACCCAAATTATACTTAACCTATAGTGTCCCAGTCACACAGCAACCTCCAATTGGAAGTTGAATATTCAAAATAGTGATATATGTACAATATGCATTATGGCAAATTGTGCATTAATTAACCTATGACTTGTTGCCACGACATCTGAACTAAATGCAAGTAACTTGAGGTCCAACACAGTATTTTCTAAAGGCAGTAATTTGTGATTAATTCTCACAAAACTTTGGAAAATGTATGATGGGAATAGCCAAGGGATGGAAAATATATGCTAATGTTCTCAGGACCAATAATAATAACAACTGTTACAACAGATTATTATGGTCCCTACTACAACATTTATTTATAAGACAGTGTACACTCACCAAGTAGCACTTTACACAATATTGTTACATGCCATTGTTACTCAAAGCAGTAAAAACATCCAAAGAAGAAAGAGCAGGCACAAAAACAGAACCAATACTAAACCCACTAAAATCAATAAAATGTTGTGATTCATGATGTCCCATGCTTGTTTCACTGTTGCCAACACACACACGAACGAAGCCAACTTGCAAGTAATGCATTCCGTGCCATGCTATTTCTTGTTCACTCACCCTTTTTATGGCAGAAGAAAAGAACGCACAAGTGGGTTTGACTGAACTGTACATTCCAATTTCGCTAATGCTTAGCAACAAGCAAAGGCTGCAACAGTCTTTGCACACTGCGTGTGTGCAGAGCGAGAGAGTGAGTGCCCCCTATTCTTAATTAATATGCCAGAAAAGCATCTGGAAACCTGTTACGTTTTGTTTGGAGAGTCAAGAATGTGTAAAGGTTATCAATGTAATACTGAGCTCTGCTGCTACGGGTACTATATTCTCATCTCCTCTTTTCCTCTAAGGAGGAGAGAGGACTGCTACATTGTGTGCAGATCTTTGGCTTTCAGAAGACCTTTTGCTGTGACTGGGTGAGTTCACATGTTATGCCAAGCCACCCTGTGAATAAATAAGCCATTGTGGGTTGTTCTCTGAAGGACCCACAGTTGTGGCTGCCATAGCTTGTTTCCATCCCTCAGTCTTCCCACAGGCTTCACCATTTATCCCAGGTGAGTTTGCAGCAGAAGTCCTTGTCGACTTGGTCCGTACATCAGCAAACATTCTGCAGTTGGTCTGCTGGAATCGCTTGCTACCAAGGGAAACTACCACCGATCAAATCTTTGAACGGAATTAGCTTTCAGAGCCCCTGTGGATGCAGCTTTTCTTTCCTAGGGAATTTCGCTGTTGTTCAACAGCATGCCACAGACTCTGATATCTAGCCCATCATATTGGTATTCGTCTTCTTAATGTTCTTAACTCTACTGACTTAATAGAGTCAATTTATCCTCTATTTTGAAACTTGCCTCTTTGAAGGCTGCTTCATTTTATAATGAAGCAAGCGTACCCACTCTCAAAACACCTTTTCTCCAGCTTTTGGCTCCCCCACGGTCACTTTTCTGCCTGTCACCTCCCTCCACTGCTAGCTCTCACTAGCAAACACCTTCACTTTATGCAGAACACCACCTGCTGTTAAATGAGTTCCAGCTGCTTACTGCTCTTTCCTGCCTCTTCTGTCTCTCTGTTGCTCGCTGTCACATCTTCATAGTCATGATGTTTAGGGGCACAAGGTAGGGAACACTGAGAAAAGATGAGGGAAGATGGTGGAGGCATGAAGAGTGAATGAAGGTAATGAAGACTGGCAGGGCTTTTACTGCTCTAGCCAGAGGGCTGTCTTGCCATTCCTGGCAACCCAAAATAAAATCACACTGCTGAGTTTGGATGTCAGGATAAGCCACTGGGGTATCAACAACCCTAAAAGAAGCCATGGCTTCACAGGGTTTGGCTTTTTCATGAAGATAAGCTGCCCTGAAGAAACCATGCGGGGTTCACAAGACATGACAATCCAACATGGTTGGACACCCACGGTGGATTGTCATGTCATATGAGCCAGGTAACTCTGAATTAGATCAATTAGGGCTGTGTGTTTTCCGATCATGTATTCTAACCTTGGCATACATTATAGAAACATATAGCTTCAGGCACAGATCCTCATGCTCCAAAAATCTAAGTTTCTAAAAGAATCTTAGCACCACCAAAGAACAGTAAAGCAGCAAGAACCTATTCTGCATGTTTATAGACAAAAACTTTGAAATATGAAAGCAGATGCCAATGGATTAATTAAAGGACCCAGTGGTAAGAACATTTCAATCTTCCTAAACATCTAGTCTTGGGTGCTGTTTATTGCTTTCTGTCTTCCTTTCTAACAAACAGGTCATTGCAAACAAAAACAAAAAGGTCCAAACCCTACAATCCCTCTTGGGTGCTCAGTATTAATGGACCATTTTCTGAGCTATAAGTTACCAGTGGGACAGGAGCCTACTTGCACTACCCTATCCTATGAATGTCTACTCCGAAATAAATTCTCCTGCACTCAATAGGATTTACTTCCAGGTAGCTGTGCACAGAATTACAGCCTAGTGACCAGCTTAACCCAGTCCTGCTTGGAGGAATATGGCTAAACAAAGGATGCTTAAGAAATGAGGGAAACGACTTCCTTTGGTACTGAGGTGAGAAATACATGAAACAAGTTTCACTCTGGCTTCTCTGATAGAACAAAGTACTACTGGTTTTATTTCCACTATACACTGGCTACTAGAAGTAGACTATTCATAATCGTGCCTGTAGATGTGTCAGAGAAAGGAACAACACTTACCAGCATTTGAAATAATTAATGACAGCAGCCCCTAAGCTAACCAATGGCTTGTGTTCCTAGAAAACGAACCTCTCTTCCTTTGTGATGTGTGATAAGAATGGAATGAGGCATTTAAAGAGAAGGAAAAAAGAAGCACAGCCAAGGAAAAAGGGAAATTTATTGCACTGTATGCAGTGTCAAAAGTCTCAGCAATGTATTAGACCTGAACAGCACCTGATATTTATTGAAACAAGACTGAGGTACTAGAATTCTCTATTAGCACACTGCAACCTTTGCAACTAGAAACCCAATGTACCCAATGGAAATTATGCTGACTGGACACAGATTTACTCTGTATTCTTTATTCAGCTAGCTTTATTTTTTGTAAAATGCAGAGAGAGGGATGGGAGAAGTTGTGGCTCGGCAGTCATTTGTGTGCAGAAGCTCCCAGTTTCTCCAAGTAGGGCAGGAAAAAAATCTGCCTAAAAACCTGGAGACTTCCTACCAGTCAGTGTCAACCCTACTGGGCTAAATGGACTACCTGCTGTAGCCTGAAGAAATGTCAGGCATTTCTTCTGTGGTGTTCTTCTGAGTGGGAAAGAGGGCAAGAGAGCAATGACCAAGATTCTAAAGGGGAGCCACTGAGAACTGCTTAGGGAAATCAAAACACTCCATGACTGGTATAAATAAAGGCTACTCGGTTTCTTCCTAGGTAGGGTAGTGTCCCTGAGGGGCCATCTTTCTCTGCATGTCTGGGAATGCTAGCGTGGGTGAGCAAACTAGGTTTGCAGACAGAAAATAGTTTTGCAGACAGATGACGGTCATACGAAGTATGTCCACATTCCAATGTCATGTCTAGTAGTGAAGGAGTGAATTTCATAGTACTTTGGATAGTTGCAAAGCCTATTTAATCAGATAATGAACATGGGAAAGTGTTATATGGGAAACAGTGGCTGCCTGAATCATATACCCTCAAGAATGGTAAAAACTGTGCATCCACAGTGGTGTAGGAGAAGGAGGGCTCAAAGCACTCCGATGTTGTGAATCGCAGGGACAATGATGCCAACTGCCAGCCGCCTCACACAACACTCTTGTTCACAAAGACAAAAGGTGTGTGTGTTTTACTACTTCGTCTTCATGAGTAAAGTTTGTCCGACTAGAACTCTTATGGAATCTAATTAAGAAAGCTGTTTTTGATGTTGAGCTAATGCAGATAAAAATAACCATTTGCTTGTTAGTGTATCTGAAAGATGAATGAAATTATGCTGTGAGATATGCTTGGTAAGATTATTAAGGCACATCTTGAAATTAATGACAAATGCTTATCTTAATAAAGTATACCATATCTTTGTATCTTAACTTTTGTAACTCCACTCAGGGCTGGAGTAATGAAGAGATAAGGAGGCTGAAGAGTGAAATAGAGCATATTATATGGCCTACTCATGTTAAATAAAATAATTTCTCAGACTTTAATGCAAAGAATATTAATAAACATATGGAGACAAATTTACAGAAGATTGACAAAGAACACTGGAAATCTGGAAACCCTTGCAAAGGCATTAATATGTCACAACACAACCGGCAGATGTAACCAGATTGTCATTTCACACTGGACATTTCTATTAGATCACGGAATTTTTGGTTGAAGGAGAGAGAGGGGACAATTGCAAAAGCACTTTACTAGAATTCAAACTAGCACTGCACCTATTGCACAAATTTGTCGCTTCCTCTTGATAAGAGAGGAAGGGGAAAAAAGCAAGCAATGCTGCAACTACAGATTACAACATCCCCACAATTTTTGTAAACTAGATTTCATTTATATTTTGGGATTTCTCAGAGAAGAGTGCCTATCACACATTAATCTTGAAAGATACTGTCAAACTCATACCCAGGTCTTGACATACAAGATTATATGAATTTATCTGTATGTGGTAAATGTTTTAAATGACTATGCTTTCATTTCTGATATTTACTATGTCTGGTGGAAGTTCCAAGACCAAAGCATTCCTTACGTGGTAAATCTCAGCTGTCAGCATATTGAGGAGCATTCGTAAGAACTATTTACCATTGAAATTGAACAGGTAAGATAACTTAGCAATGACTTAGGAAAGCAATCAGCTTTCAGAAGCCTAGCAAGTGTTGAGCCAAAATCCAACTAAGCTTGGAATGCAGAAGTTAGCTTTCGAACCCCAGTTTTCTCCTTAAAGCTTTGCCTTTTGTTTCTCATTTGCTTGTTTCTAGTTCCCTTGGCACTGTCCATTCTTTATTCCTCCAACATTTGTATCATACTTCAAAAATACTGCAGACTTCCAAGACTACAGTAACTTCAGACAGAGGACTGTTCTGGTTGTAAAATCCCCCGTTCCCTAAACCACAGGACAGGGAAAGACAGAAGGAAGACAGGATACCCGAAGGACTGCCACATAGAAGAAGTAAACCCTGGATCTCTGCTATCACAGAGGCCTGGATGAAATCTAATGCATTTAAATTACAGCAGGGTAGAGTTTGGGTAAACATTTGCAGAAATCTAATGGTAATAGTAGTTTGCCAATTGAAGTAATTAATTAGAGGGATGGTGTGCTCTCCTTCTCCCAGAGGCTGAACAGTCATAAGTTGGAGATACATGGGCTGCATCAGTAGAAACTTAGGCATGGTAGCCTACAAGTACCTTTCCAAATTTTAATCAACACCAGTTACTGATAGTATTATATATTTGTGGGGGGGAAGGGGGGGAATCAGCAATGCACATCACATATGATGGTACTGAATGGTATAAAATGCTATGGTTTAAAGAACTTTATTTATTTATTTATTTATTTATTAAAACATTTTTATGCCGCCCCATTCGCCGAAGCCTCGGGGCGGCTTACAACATAGATAAAACAAGTTAAAATCCATATAAAATAATCTTAATTAAAACTCACATTATAAAATAAGCCGCCCTGGCCAGATAAAATTCAATTGTATTTAGCATTTAAAATGTTGCTTAAATAAAAAGGTCTTAGCCTGGCGCCGAAAAACAAATAACGACGGCGCCAGGCGGACCTCTCTGGGGAGCGCATTCCATAACTTAGGCGCCACCGCTGAGAAAGCCCTTCTCCGAGTAGCCACCCTCCTAATTTCTCTCACGGAGGGCTCCCGGAGAAGGGCCTCTCCCGCCGATCTCAGGGGGCGACTGGGCAAATATGGATGTAAGCGCTCCTTCAGGTAACCAGGACCCAAGCCGTTTAGGGCTTTATAGGTCATTACCAACACCTTGAATTGGGCCCGGACTTCAATGGGGAGCCAGTGAAGCTGACGGAGAACTGGTGTCATGTGAACATAACGTCCAGTTATAATAAAAGCAAAACAAAACATTCCCCCTGCCCCAACAGTGATACGGACTGTATTGAAGTCTTGATGACTTTAAATGTAATAAATCAAAACATCATTTGTACCTAAAATATGATGGTCGATACACCATTTGACAGAATTCCCCAGCAAACTCAGGTCAGTGGGAATCATTCGGAAAGTGAAAACCATCCAAGGTTGGGCAGGTGCCTTAGGCAGAGAGCATGAGACTTGCTGTCAAGGCACTGGCTTATATATTAACTGGGGTGTACGTAGCTTGGAGAAACACTACAGCAGTCTTCCTCTGAAGCCCTCCAGTGTCCCAATCCAGTAGCTATACACTAGCTGGAGATGCTGGGAGGTAGGAGTAAGCCAGCATAGCTGGAGGGCTTCAGATTGAGGAAGGCTTCAGTATTGTCCTCGCCCTCCATTATATAGGCCCCAGTTGAGTTGCAGACATCCTGTTTTGAGACTTCTTGCTTTTTCAAAGACATTTTGTGGCAAGTGTCTCTCCATGTAATTGGAGAGAGAACCACACTCAGAAGCACTGTCTCATTGCATTATTTCTGTGATGGAGGCAAGGTGTGTATGAAGCAGGAACAAGCTGTTACAACATTTGCTGAAGAAGGTCTACATGCGTGTGCATGTAAAGCCTCTCTCAAAGACCAGCCTCTTCTTCAGCAAGTGTGTTTAACGGCAGGACACAAAAGGCTTTCTTCACACCTTTATTCTGTGAGAAGGCAAAGACAGTAGTAGCGGCAGTAAAGGACCTACAAGAGTTACTTTGCCTTTTCCAGAGCTCCATATTTCTTTTAAGAGGTCTACATGTGGAAGGGCCTTATAAAAATCTGTTATGAAAAATATATTCTTTACGAAATCTTAGTTGCCTTGGTGATGAACGGCAAAGCATTTCCCATTCTTTTCACAGGAGTCCAGAGTGTTCCATACGCTGTTCTGTTCCCTGGGAGAGTGATATAAACTAAAGGGTTAGGCAGAATGTTGATGAGCTGTGAAAGCTTTCAGGACAAATTGCTCACAGCCTCCCAACAAGCAGAATAATTTTCACACTGAGCAGCCATAGAATCAGCACCAAAAATGCAGGGTAACATTCCAGTATTCTCACGGGAATGAAAGTGGGAAATATTCTTTCAAGATGGCGTGCTTGTTTTAAAAAAACCCACTTCTCACGGAATAAATAAAATTTAGAAATTTTACAAGTATTTTAGATTAATGTTAATTATGAACCATCCCTGTTGGATTACTGTTGGAAGAAGAGATTTGATATCCAGGGTAATTCTGTTGCTTTGGAGATGAAGAAGCAGAAGGAAGTTCACCCAAGCAAGGATATTGACATCTCTAAAAAAAATCAAGTTTGGTTAGTTTCAAATTAGAATCCTTCCCATGCTCTGCAAATTCACCCTAAACATTCTTTAGTTTGGTCTCTTCAGAGTTTATAATAAATACCATGATAGATTTCTGACAAGTTTAAATATCTTTAAACTAAGGAAATGTTTAGTTCAAACCATGGGCCCTCCAGACTTACTGAGCCTTACTTAAGCCCTATCCTTACCAATGGAATTTATTTCTGAGTATATATTCATAGGATTGCATTGCAAGATAACAGAGCGGGAACCCATTAACTCCAGCTAAAATATCTTGCCTATTTTTCTGGATTAACCTCAGCACCTCATTTGCTGCATGATGGTTCTGAGAAAGGATTGCACGATGGTGGTGCCAATTCCTTCAAAGTAAACTTCCAGCAAGCTCGTCTGGCATAGCTGCCATTCCCTCAATTTCCCTTCTCCCACATCTGGATGAATAAGAGGAAAGGGGGTGGGCAGGTAAGACCTTGGATGATATGAGACCATTGACTTGGGGAAGTTGCAATATCTCCACAAAGGATGAATCAGCAGTGTAACTTAGCCCTGCCAGAGTGCAGATGAGAAGGATATACGCATATCCTTACACAGATACCCGTACATGCCCACTGAGATCTGGAAATAAGCTCCTTCTGAAAGAGCCATCCTGAAGGAAGTAAAAGGGATGGCACTTAGAATAAGAGCCTTCTCAGTGGCTGCTCCCCACCTCTGGAATGGGCTTCCTAAAGAGGTATGCTTGGTGCCGCCATGTTTTTCATTTCAGTGCCAGGCAAAAACTTTTCTCTTATGTAGATATTTCAAGACCTGATTTGAATACCTGATTATAAGAGCTTATTCTGCTCCTGCAGGATCCCCTCTCCTCCTGTACTTGTACTTGTAATGTTTAATTAATTAATTAATTGTAATTAATGCATTTTCATGTTAGCCAGTTAGAGAGCCCTATTGGGCTATTCAGCAGCATATACATCGGAAAATAAATAAATACAATATGTATGAAATACACACACACGCCATTACATTTTCCCTTTTAAAAATGAAACTTGAGCATTAAAAAAGTGCCTCAATTAAAAATTGTAGAGACACAGGGGTAAATAAAATGAGTTTGGGAGGCTGGACCTTTGTTTCTGGTTGATCATCGCTGCTCCTGAGGATTAAAAAAGACCATCAGCTACCACTGGGTCATCCAATGAGTCTGCAGAATTAGAACAGAAAAGTTACATACAGGCACAAACTATTTGTGTTTTTGTGGTCCCTTGCAAGGAAGGACCTATTTATTATTTCTGTTCTCCTTCTGCAGATTTCTATATTCTGAAGGTTTTCCTTTAATATGCCATTTTTAACATGAGATTTTAAGAGAATGTTTTGAACTTTTTAAAGGCACATCTTTACATTTTCTTAGAACCTTATGAAATGGTAATGACATTCATGAACAACAACATATTCTTCACAATCAGGGTCACATTCTTTCATTAATCTAAAGTTAAAAGACTCTTCACTGTCTTAATGGCAATGTTATTTTTGCCTTTTATATCCAAGATCGAGGCCTGAGCTTCAAAGAAGGAATGCATAACAGACGGTAAGAAAAATGCAACTTATAAATTTTTAAACCACACCATCCAAATTCAATGCAATTACCATCCTGGAGGGAGCTCCTCAATGGAAGGCAAAGCAAAACATGGTTGCATGACCCAATAAGCAAATCAGCCTCAGGCAATAAGCTACCGGTGGGAAATAGGAGCAAGCTGTAGAGTCCTCTGAAACACCCACCCCAGGGTAACCCATCCATGATCAATTCTGGGAATTCAGAAGTTGTAAAAACTTTCCTGGTCTAAATTTTGCATTTTAGAGGATGTGATTTAATGGACGCTGCTTCAGGCTAAGAAAATTCTCTGTTTACCATATACCTGCAGCTAAAGATTTAGCTCCTTAGTTCAAACGCATAATGTGATTTCAGCCCTGCAGCTCATAGCCACATTTATACCTTTTTCCTCTGTCCATCTTCTCTCAAGAGTCTTACCCCTGGCCCTCTTTCTCTCTTGCATTCTCCTAAATTGTCTCCGCTTCCCATTTTCATTCCCAGGTCCCTATTTGTTTTGCTCCTCACTTCTTGGAACACTCCGCCAGCAGCTCCACCAGCTCCACAATGACCTTCAGAGCTGCTAGGCCGCCACCACCAATCATGGGCATCTCTCTGGCAGACAGACAGCCAAGCAAATCTCTGCTAGAGACTTTTTGTCACCAAAGCCACAGCAGCATCCTTTGTGCATAACAATGTGTTTTGGGGCCAAACATACACTGCATTGTGGTTCTCATGCAGAAGGGATGTTGAGAACTACTTTGAATTTCTTTCTTTTTTAAAAAAGCAAGATACAACTAATCTTAACTGAAATACATCCATAAAGGATACTGGGAATTTCTGGTGGCGAGTTGCAGGCTCACTATTTCTATAAATATATTTGATGTAAACACCTAGAGGACTCTGGAATGTTTGAGAAAATTGTGTGTCCTCATAATGGAAACAGCTGAAAAATGGGTCATGTAACATAAGAGCATTCACACAAGTTACTCAGCTGGAAAAATGGCAAGAATGGGAACAATTAAGGCCCTATGGGCAAGTGGAAACCTGGTATTGAGTAGCTGTCTCAGAAGCATTGCAATCATTGCTATAAATTAAAGTCTAATACTCCTCTCTATGTCTTTACAGAAGTCTAATAATACTAACAGAGATTAACTAAGGTATGCATTTTTCCCCTTAGATGTCTAGAATACTTTTATCATTATTTAATCATCTTTGTAATGTTACAAGTCTAGTTAGCTATGTGAAAAAAGAAGACAGGTTTCTTAGCCAGAGAGCACAACCTCCTAACAAATAAAAACAAGTAGCAACCTGATGCTTAAAAGGAGGAGAGGAAAATGTGCATTGGCCAATGCATTTCTACAGATGTGACGGTTTGTCTGACCTGGACATGTTTAAACTGCCTTCCAAAAAATGACTGCTTGTTGGGAAAGACAGATTTGTTTCCTAAGCTGTGTTGTAAAATTCAAATGGTATTACTGGTAGCTCACTCTCTGGTGAGAGATTTCTATGATGGTGAGGGAAAAAGAAAAAAAATCCCTATAACAAACCTTTAAAAATAACTTGGAGCAATTACACCCTGCAGTTTCTTTAGTTCTTGTACCAAAGTATTGCCTTGCATAGTTTCTTTCACTTCTGACATTTGCTCGGTTTGAAACCAGAAGTCAGCACATTTGGTTGATGGACAAAGTAATTCAGAGTAAGTGATTAGAAACAAGATTTTCCTACTAAGCTGCAGAAGGAATTATTTTTGTCTCCAATTTTATATACCTCTAGCTGTCACAATTACATACCTACTTGACAACAGACTGAAGACAAGGTATTACCAGCTGCTCAAAAGGACATGGAACTAAGTTGTTAGCATAATTTGAATTCCTATAGATTAAGCATATGAGATTTAAGGAAATAAATAACCCATTGGCAAGAGTAAACTGTGCAACAAGCCAGTAATGAAAAACAGCTGCTTTGACCTACAAAAACTCTCCCCATACCCCACTTGCTGTAATGTGGGGCGGGGACTTACAACTTGCTGAGATATGACATATGTGGCATGAAAATCTGCTCTGTGAAAGCTCTAATACACTGCAGGGCTCCACATGGCTTCTGCTTGTTACTGCAGCCTCTGGGGTTGCTGTACATCCGCACTGTGGACAAGTTCTACCGAAAACATGGTGGGTGCTGCCTGTCAGAGTTCTGCCAGCCTCCAAACCTTATCAGTTCGAGACTGGCTCAGTCTCAAGTTAACAAAAACATTGGAATGGTTTGGCCCCTTGGGCAGTGCTGACCCCACCACTTGGCAAGAGGACAGCGGCATCGGAATGTCCCACCGGTCCTTCTAGACGTTCTCCTCAATTGGAGGAGAGATCTGCATCTGCCACACAGCCTGGCCTGGGCCCTCCAAAGTAGCCTTCTGCCTCAGACACAGTGGAGGCTGTTTCGCCATGAGCCATGACAACCCTCTGTGGCAGGTCCTGTTGGCCTGCGTATGCAGAAGGAGAAAGCATCCTGTTGGCCATGTGACTTAGGCCAACCCTGCCTAACTATCTACTTCCAGACTGGACTGTCTATCTGCAAATGTGTCACCCATGCAGACTAGCACATTTAAGATGTTATTGTCAAGCAAAATTCTGAAATATTTTGGAACCCACTTGATCTTACTTTCAATGACCTTTGACCATTTTTAAATGACATTTCAGCTAGTTGTGCATAGTTATTATTAAAAAATCTTGATAGGTGCATAGTCAGTGCATCACTATCCTATACAACCCAGTTATGTCAAAAGTGTATTATATTATTGATATAAATTGCGCAAAGTGATCCAATTACCTACATCTAGTAGTCTCCCTCCCAGATTCTGGAAAAACATTGAACTACCTTTTATCTCTGATGCTCAGATCACACACACCAAGACAGACAGACAACATCAGCAGTCAACTTGATGGGGCAAATGATGTGGACCATGGACCACAGAGGATCCACCCAGGCTGACATTGAGATCCCTTTAGCTGCATGAAGCAGCTGCAGCTGCCGCCATCTTAATTTGCCCAGAATATCTTTAGGACTCAGTGCATAAGTCTGAGGCATTCTGATGAAATTGAGATGGAGGTTGTGGCAGCAGCTGCTTCCACTAGCATTTTTCTTACCAAGTGGTAGTAGACACCAGTGAGTCAGACACTATCTGTTCCCACCAACACCCACCTCTCTGCTCCCTGGCAAACTCATTTACATCTTGCTTAGGCCTTCTGAAACCAGATGCCAGTCCTGCCAATTTAAAATCCCATGAATGGAGAAATTACTATTGCCTATTTTCTTGTTGAAATTAGTGACTTTGCATACCAGTTCATCTGTTGTGATCTAAGTGGGGACAGTTATCACTCCTTTGTCCCCTTCCCAGAGGACAGGAAGAATCTCAACTTGGGAAACCCGATATTAAAGCATGTGTGAATTTGCTCAACCCTGTGGATTATGCAAAAATTATTTAAAAATAAATCTCCACGTTCTATCATAAAAAAGAATTGCAGTCTAAATGAGATATGTCAGACAAAAATGTTTAGTATTACTATGCAGAAGATCAAGTATACAAAGCAATTTATATATATAATAGTAGGAATATGCATATATGATAGTATTAACTGCATTTCTTTCTAAACACTCCAGGCATGCTGTAAAATGTCCACCCTGTCTCCAAGCTTGCTATTTTTGGACTGCAACTCCCATCATCCCTGGGGCTGACCACTGCTGGTTGGAAATGCTGGGAACTGTTGTCCCAAACATCTAGAGTGCATCAGGTTGGGGAAGGCTGCTATACATTACAGGCCAGTATCATTAGCCCCTTTGTTTGTCTAAAGTCCCAGATGCCCAAGGTGAGATGACACTGGGGAAGGCAACTTCTGACACATCAGCTCAACAAAGTTCTCTGTGTTTTATGTTGAAACTGTATGCAAATCCTAACGTTTTAAAACAATGGCAAAACATCAAAAGAGATAAGCATAGATAAGTGTTCTCCATCACCTCCACTTTCTGGAGACAACAAACCTGGGAGCTGGAAAATGCTTTCATTCTGAAATGGCAGAAGCATGATCAATTTAGTCAGTTTAAGCCAACAAAATTGCATGAAGCTTCTCTAACTCCTCTTACATGCATCCTGAACATGAAATCAGCCAGGCCTGCTAGTCTAAGTTACAAGGATAAGAACGACTGCTTCAGTGGTGTGTGGAACGCAAGCAACTTGAGATATTTAGGGTTTGCATCCTTGTTACAGTATGTCACTCTAACAATCGCTGCAATCCTATACAGAGGTAACAGAGTGACTCCTAACACCGTGGTGCCCTGTGCTCTAAGTAAACATTCAATTGCAAGAAGTGTCCATTGATCTCTTTGGAAATGAGTTTTCTCTGTAATTAATACAACTCTCATCCATTCTTATATTACATTCACAATCCTTTCATTTCTTTATTCAGTAGGGAAAAGACACTTCATCTTCTTACTCCAAGAAAAAGAATGTGCTGCCACCCCTTCTTCAGTCTGTTACGAAACAAAAGCGGGTGCTTTGTAAGAGAGGATTTACCTGCACAGACAGTATCCTCCGCTTCATCCAGAAGAACCAGATCTTCCTCTTCCAGAGGCATCGTGGCCATGAGCAAGCTGAACAGCTCCTGAACCGAAAGCTGAAGCTTCTCTCAAGTTTACAGCAGGGCTATTTCCTTCCACAGGCTTCGGAATATTTTGGCAGGGGTAGTGTCAGTTTCCGCATGTGTACAACTACAACAGCCTCATTTGCATGAACATAGTAGCTTCCCCCTCTCTCCCCACCCTCGTGAGCTTTTGAGGTTCGAGGTGAGGCATTTCTCCTTGTGCAAAAGGACAAAAATGGATTTAGAGATGCAAATAGTTGAGCCTCAGAATGAACAGTGAATTAATTTCACTCTGCTAATCCACTTTTAAAAGGCCCTAGAGAAAACAGCTCTAGAGAAAAGAGCTCAGTTACATAGTTACTGCATTGTTTAGAAGAAAATGGTTTGGATATACAAATTTTGTATTTCCATACTAACAGCAATATTTTGTCTTTCATGTTCTGCAAAGTTCAAACACTTGCACATATTCAGAAAGAAATTCTCATGTGTATTAACCACATGTAAGTCCTGTTCACATGGAAAGTGTGTCTAGGTTGGAAATTATCTGCAACTTCCCATATGCAGTAGCAGCACTGCTTGAATTTTTAACAGCATCAAAATATGCTGGGAAGCCATGGCCAATCATATGTACTTGCCATGAAAAGCCTGTGAACACCATTGTCTAAATATGGGTTGCCAGTTATTTCCTACAAGGAAATGGAGCCCAGTTCTTATGAAGGAAAATAAATGAAACCTGCAGGAAAGCAGAGGTTTAATTTTTTAAAAAATAGGGGGTTTTGCTCCACAAGAACTGCCAGAATAGTTTGCTCCATGAGAACTGCCTTGCATGGTGAGACCATTTATTCAGGTAAGAATCTCTTGTTCTTCTCCTTATTCCATAATACTTACTGGGAGCTCACAAAAAGGGCTCACAAAAAGGGCTTTCTCTACTTGCTTGGAGCCATTTTCTGGTGGTCAAAATTAAGAACATAAAGGTTCTATTAGGTATCTCAAAATATTGCAAAGTTTATTGCATTTTTATTTCTATATTTTACTATATTTTTGTATATCACCTAGAAAGATGATTGAAGAGCAATATACATGGCTACAGACCCACTTCTGTCTCTAGTTTGCCAACCAGTGGCAAACCACAGCTTGTCAATCCATACATTGCACTAAAGCACAGCCAAGCTTGCTTAATTAAGTCTTGCTTGCACCACAGCCTAAACTGCTTGGGAATTCTAATCACATGCTGTGGTTAGGATTCCCACGGGATTCCCCCTGTGCCTGACAGAGGATGGGGCATAGGAGGATAGGGAGCTTCCTCCTCAACCCCTGGTTTTCCTGTGGGCACCCCAGGCACACTGCAGGAACAGTAAGGGCGCTGGGAATGACAGCTGTCTCAAAGCGTCCAACCAAAACCTTTGCTGGCTGTCACTGCACTCCTGCTTTTCTGCTGGGGAAGAAAGGTTGGTGCCATGGAGCAAAGGGGATGAATGTGCCTCCTCTCCTCCTCCCAGCCTGCCACCCATGTGGTGCGAAGGGATGGGGTGCACCGGCCTGGCAGGGGAAGAGGTGCGTCGTCCTGCTGCCCTTACTTGTGGTGCTCATTTGGGCCACTACAACTGAGGGCATTGCAGCTGGCCTAATGTAAGCTTGGATTCGACTCTAAGAAGCCGACCAGAGCAATTTGTTCCCCTCCTTCCTGCCACTGTTGCTCCTCTTTCTGCTGTGCCAGCAGCAATCAGGAATGAGCAGCCTGGTGCTGGCCTTGCACTGGGGCAGCTCACGTCCCCCCACCCTGGCAGAGCTGCCGCCCAGCTGAGAGGGGGCTTGCTGGGCGATGGACAGGGAGGAGACATGGAGGCGGGCAGAATGCAGCCACGCAGCCTTGCTTCCTCCAGAGGCAGTGAAGCCCGGCAGCTCCTTCCGCCGCCTCACAACGCTTCCCTAGCCCCCAAGCAATCCTGATCTCCCAGGACCAGGAGGAGCATGGAGGAGGGAGGCTAGAGACAGCCGCATCTGGGGTTGCTTGGACACTTTGCCGGCTGCCATTGTCTAGAGCAGGGGTCCTCAAACCTTTTGAACAGGGGGCCAGTTGGCAGGTGTTAGCAGTGACTGCAGGCCACCAAGGTGGTGCTGGTGGTTGATGATGGTTTATTGTGTCATATGAACCCAGTCAGTGATTTGGAGCCGAGTTTGCCAGCACAAACCATCCCGCCTCAACTTGATGCTCGTTGACACTTTCCTCCTTACAGCGCTCAGTTTTTCCCATGCATTTAAACTGTTTCCTCATGCACTGCTTTCAAAGCATCACATCCGGATGGCAGCTCCCTTGACAGTGTCGTTTCTCTTATTTTCACAAATTAAAAAGCATCAAAGGGCTGTTTTCTTTTGAGAAAACAACTGTCACCTAAATGAGCACACAAAAGAGCCTGGTACTGAATAATAATGCTCTACTTCAAAGGCCCCTAAGAGCAGTCCCTCCCATGCCCCCCACTCCGGTTTCACCACTTAAATATCAGGCTCACCTGCAGCACAAACAGCCTGTGAAGCACCTCACAAAGGGATCTGGCCGCTGTGTGTGTATGTGGAATGTGCGAGGCCTTTAATGGGGATGAAACTGCTTCCCACGTGAAAATTATCAGCATTGTTTAGAATTGGTCTGCCTTCTTCTTCATTCTGTTTATTTTATTAGGGACTTGACCTAATTTGTATCCTGGTTAAAGTTGTTTTGTGTGTTACCAAGTGATTTTGCTGTTTCCAGAGTGCTCGCAAACCACGTTTTTTTATTTCTTTTCTTCCACTTCAAGGATTTGAAGTACAATTACCAACTGCAAATTGTGCAATTACCAACCCATATTTGTACTCCCAAGTCTTTGTCACCAGCAGTGAAGCTTCCATCTAAAATATGGGTTGGCATTTTTGACCCAGCCCTTTTTGGCTTCGGCTCTGTTTATCACTGGAATGTGCCCCCAAGGAACTTCTTTGACATAGAGTTCGATGCTTTGGCTGGAGGAAATACAACACTCCTGCTTTAAGAAGAAAGAGAAGGCGAGATAAAGATGAGGAAAGGAAAAAGTGGGTCCTCTTCTCTGTGTATAAGAAAATTATTCTTTTCTGCTTTCTTTGTATCTAGGCAGAGACTTCTGAACAAACAGAACGGTTCCATCTCTCCTTGCTGGTCAAAGCAATAAGAAAATTCAGAAAACTCATGTTAACTCACTTGAGTGATTGGAACAATACTTTATGTCTCAACACACTCTGCATGCACACATGGTACATATATTTACAGGAAACAAATGAACACACAGCAATAAAAGAAACATAGGCAAAAGCAAATATTTCGAGCATCTAGGTTTACTTATGAGAAGTAGAATCCGATTATTTGCAGGTACCAGTGCCAAAGATATAACACTAATGCAACCAACATTCCTTCCAAATAACAAGTGCTTGCTAGTGTAATATGGAAAAGTGGCAATTTGCCACCAAACTTCAGTTGCAAATCACCGATTTTGTCATTTGCCCTAGCAAGCGGTAGTTACATTGGGTACATCACTGTGTGTGTGTGTGTGTGTGTGTGTGATTTTCAATGTGAATTTCAGAAGGTTATAACAAAACCAAAAACAATAAAGAAAAAGAAAAAAAAATAGATTGCACAAAGGGTAGGTATATCAGTTGTAAGCAATATATAGGGAATCTATACACCTATATATTACATGTGTATAAGGAAATATACTACTGGCAATAGAAGTAATTATGTATAATTTATGCATAATTTTCTACAAATTAGAGATATTTTTTCTACAAATTATCTACAAAGGCAAGCCATACACCCATGTGTAGGCGGCATCTAAATACCGCTCTGTCACACTGCCAACAGATAGCTGACTAAGACAAGCCTTTACTGAAGGGATGTTGTGGCATCCAAAATATACTGAACAGAAGCTTTTTGTGGATAAGATGTAACCCAAGATCCACTGACACTTCCAAAATGGATGTTAATGTGGCTTTCCATTAATTAGGCAAAATAGTGCAGTCTAAATTGCAATGAAGAAGAAAAGAATTTCTGTTGGGTCCAGAAGGCTGTAAACACCTCCTTGAAAGAGGGAGTAATGCCAGCCTCTTTAAAAGAGACTTTAGTTAAACCACTCCTGAAAAAGCCTAACCTGGACACAGAGGATATTAATAACTACAGGGCAGTGGCTAACATTTCCTTCCTGGGCAAGGCACTCGAGTGGGTGGTGGCTGAACAGCTCCAAGCACTCTTGGATGAAACGGACTATATAGATCCATTTCAATCAGGCTTCAGGCCTGCTTTCGGAATGAAAACTGGCATCGTTGCCCTGTGGGATGACCATTACTGGGAGAAAGACAGGAGGAGTGTGACCCTGTTGGTTCTCTTGACCTCTCAGCAGCTCTCGATACCATCAACAATTATTGCCTTCTAGATAGGCTGGCTGGGCTAAAAGTAAAAGGCACTGCATTGTAGTGGTTCCACTCCTACATAACATATCCTAACAGAACATATCTTCCATGGTTTCCTAGAAGAAAAGGACTCCAAAGACCCCTTCACACATTAAATTCCTCGCTCCCTCCATGCATTAATTGAGAACAACGTGCTCAGTTAAATGGGAAATAGGTGTTTTGTGTCTACTCATGTCCATTATGGCGGCCATGTTGTGAGAGTGCCCACACATACTCTCCAAATTCTAAATGTACCCAACGACAAAAAGCATTTGGGAACATCTGCCCTATGCAGTTCCTAGGGAAAGGTGAATAAGGAATTCTTTCTAAAATAAAAAGCTACAGATTCTCTGAAATGCAGTATATTACTTCTTTCCTCTTCTGCTTCCAGATGGCAGCTTTCATTTGTGCCAGCACAGCAGATCCACAGCTGAAAACAGGCAGAAACATTTGCATTCATGTGGAACATTGCATTCAGTCCTCTGTGAAGTGTAACATTATTAACAGACAGGGTACTCCAGAAACTCACATGAGCATATGCACATGAAAAAATATCATTTCCCTGAAAGTTTGCAGATTATTCACTTCATAGATACATAGTGGAAAGCTGCTCTAGTAGCTGTGTGTAGCCGGTAATTGGTACTATGACAGAGGTTGCTTATGCTAGTTCAACGTAATTTATATCAGTGCTACTGTCTAATTGAATACTGCCTTTGTTTCTGACCCCACTAGTTGCTCAGTGCCTCTGGAGAAGAAAGAAAAAGCACATTGCTTCTCTTTGTACCTCAGAAGAGCTTTCCACCGCTCTCTCGCCATCACCCCCTTTCTGCTTCTTATAGGCAGCTCTCCAAGCTATACCTGTTTTCTCTTCCCACTCCCACCCTGCATGCAGGAGTAGGGTGCAGTTCCCACTTCTGGCTGTGGGTTGTCCCCTGCCATGATGACGTGAGTCACCTGTTGGGAAGACACGGCGAGGGCAACTTCCAAAGGCAAGTTGCTCTATAACCCAGAACTGATCACTTGGCACAGGGACTGTCCCCCTGGCTTATGACTTCTGCATAAGGAGGGTCCCCCCTGAACCTTCATAACTTCTTTACCACTTTCTTGCCTTCCCTTTGTTCTCATCACTTATGCTTTTCTTTTCTTTGGCACTCAATTATTTTGTTCCAGATAAGATGAAGTAATGCCTTCAGAGCAGGTTGTGGCATGATATCACAAAATCATATTACTCCAAATCTGATTTCCACTACATGGTTTGCAAATGAATTATTATTATTTATTATTTATTTATTAAAACATTTTTATGCCGCCCCATTTGCCGAAGCCTCGGGGCGGCTTACAACAATAAATTAATATAAACATTAAAAATCCAAAAAATACAATATAAAATTGTATTTTTATATTGGCCTATCATTAAGATTTGTACTTGACTTCCAGGTGGTTCTTATGCAAAATGTTCTTTCCTTGTACTTCCCAATAAATATTACATCAGCTGTGCACAAAATGCTCTCAATAATTTCAACAGCAAAGTTAGCTTCCTTTTTTGTAAACCACAAGAAAAAGCGGGCACATGGGAACGGAACCTGTGGCGACGGCAGCCTGGCCGCAAGCGGTACCCACCCTGCTCAACATTCACTCTGAGTAAGTCACCAGAGTTTAAAAAATATCCCCAAAAAGTTAAGTTCCAAAGTCACAGGCATCCTAAAGATGGATTGCTACAGCATCAAGGGTTTGAACAGCAAAAGTGAATCTTAAATATATACTGCAAGACTCTTTTGAAATGTGATGAAACAGAGAAATTCAGAAATGTGGCCATTACTACATGTAAAGGTGGAAACAAGAAAGGACCGTACTGTTGCAGCCTTCATCTATAGCCCCCCTTTAACACCAGGATGCAAAGTTTTACTTTAAACAAGTGACATGATACAGGAAAAGAGTGGTTTGGTAGCCACAAAACCAAAACAAGGACTGATTTATGGGAAAGAAGTCAAGCTCATTCCTATGTCAGGCCAATGGCCATGTTTCCCTTCTCGTTCACTGATCTCTTTGTTTGCATTATCCTCAGCCTCATGTTTGAACACAAAAAGTCCTGTAGCTCCCAGGAGTGCCACAGTGGGCCATACTAGTTGGGGAATGCTGCGACTTATAGAGCTTTTCCCCATCTTAATATGCACATAGGATTGTTCCCTTAGCCTGCTGGCTGATCTCTGTGATTTTATAGTGCAGGCTTTGCCACCAAAACAGTCACCGCCTCTATGGCTATCTCTGCTTCTGCTGCTCTGAGTATTATTTTATATACTGCTTTCCTCTGTCAGGATTCAGGAATTAACCCAAACCAGTCCACAAGCCAAAATCAATTATACATTACTATTAGCCAAAAGTGTTCCAAAAGAGAAATCACTTATTAGCCTGGCATCTAAAACAGGATGACACACCCCAAAACAAATATTCTCTAGGTAGATTACATGAAGCTAAATGAATAAAAGATAATACTAAAATAATCCAGCATAAGTGATATATATGCCTGGGAAAAAGGGCGGGCGGACCACCAGGAAATCTGCTAAAAAGAATTGCTGCTCATCTAAGAGTCCAGCTGAACCCCTCAATCTCTTTGAATTATGCTCTGTTTAGAAAAAGCTACTTCTGTGTGTTGTCTGCCTTGGCACTGCTACAGTTAGCACTCTCTTAAGGCCCAGTGGAGGAAGAAAAAGATCTGCAACCCCAAAAGAAATAGAGGTACAGTGAGTCAACATTAGGAACTGGAATTGGAAAGGAATAGGAAATGGAATTGTTCGTAGCTTTCTTTTTGTGACTGCAGGTTACATTCACCTAAAGCATTTCCTCCTCCATTGAGCCAAGGGAAAAAGAGTCTCTTCATTTCTCCATAGAAGTGGAAAGAAGTGAGGCACTTGATTTCTGGCTGCTCATGATTGCTACCATGTGAAAGCAGCTGCAACAGCAGCAACGCTGTCAAATATACCCACCCTTCTTCCTTCTTGGTATATAGCACTTTATTTAACACTATTCTCGTATTTTGAAAACTCCCAGTGATGTCCTTAGCAAATAGATTATGCTCACAGCCAATGTCTATCAACATACAGTATGACAAATGTGAGCCAAAGAACATGCAACCTGTTGCTTCACAAATAATTTACAAGACTGTTAAAGCTGTAGGACTAAAGGACAGGGATTACTAAACTGTCATGTAACCCAAGCCTGTCTGCATTGCAAAGATTTCACAGTAGCAGCTAAACTGATCACAGTTCATTCCCTTTTATTTCCTATTAAGAATCACAGGTTTGACAATTAAACCTGGAGGCACACTATCCTCTGTACGTGACAATTTTAGCAAGAGTTGATGAGAGCCATCATGTTTATAAGAGCAAAAGCCCACACCTGCATGCTTACTCAGAACACGCAGACTACAAGTTGTGTTTTCTACATCTGCATGCAAACACTCCATCACCAGACAGCTCTGCCACAAACAGCATCCACAGGTTATGAGGTACCACACTCTAATTTTCCATGGGCACAGTCTTTTTCCTTGTGCATTTTACTTTTGGAAAGCCAGGGTACAGAATAAAAATGGGTCAAGGAGCATGAGGTCATTCTATAGCTAGATACAAGGCAACTAGAAGAATTTGCACTGGGTGTAAGGAGGCCCAGAAGAAATAAAATTAACTGGATTTATTCTGGGGAAATAACCATCAGTTAAAAATGGAAGAAGGCAGAGGCAGAAGGAGAAACAGTGTTATAAAGAAAGAACACCTGAAGCTTTAAACAGCTAAACATTGTGTCCTCAATGCATGATATGCATAGCATTTTTATGCATTTAAAAGGCAGGTGCAATGCTAAGGAAAGGAAGAAAGCAAAAAAGGAAGAAAGCAAGGAAGGCAGGCTGAAGCAAGCATTACAGATGGGATGTTCCTCTTTTCAAAATAGCTGCCGCAACAAGAACAGAAACCTAATTCAGTGAAACCACCTCCTAACAGGAACGTGATGTTGGATTCTATTTGGGTAAATAGGTCAATAAAAGCATTAGTTTGCAGCAGCAAAAAACGCTCAAAGCTGCATTAGGGAGTCTATGATACAGACACATTGAGAATATAGTGGATAGTCCTAGTTATCCAATACTTCAAGTGATATTGTGGATACAGTGTACAGAAAAGGTGAAGCAGAGTGTTCAGAAAGTTGGAGTGCCTTCCCTTTGAAGAAAGGCTACAGTACTGGGGGCTATTTGGGGCATAAAAGGGCAACCAAAGGAAAATATAATAAGCTTTTTAATATCTTCCTGAAACCTGCAGGTGAAGTCACTGATGTTTAGGGATTGGGTCATCACTGTACTGGTGATACCCAACTCTTTATCTCTTTTTCAACTGACACTAGGGAGGCTGTGGAATTCCTGAACTATTGTCTGAATTCAGTGAGGATGAATGTGGGGGAGCAAAGAGGGGGTCAATCTAGACCAGACTGAAATTCAGTTGGTCAGAAGACAAACTTACCTGGGATTAGGAGTACTGGATGGTGCTGCACTCACTCTGAAGGACTAGGTTTTCAGCTCAGAAGTACTCCTGGAAAAGGCATTGCCCCTGGAGCATCAGGTGACGACTTAACCAGAAGAGCTTTTCCCTAGTTTTAGCTTTTGCACCAGCTGCTTTCCCTTCCTGAGTATGCCAGCATCCTATCCTTCTGTGGTGATCCATGACAACCAAAATGTACTCTACATGGGGCTGCCCTTGCACAGTATTTGAAAATTACCACTGGTACAAAATGCAGCAGCCAGACTGTTGTTAACCAGCACGTTTTTCAGAGACCATGCATTACCAGTCTTGAGTCAACTGCTTTGGCATCTATTTTATTTCAAAGCACATTTCCAAGCCCTCTATAAGTACCACAATGGCTGTCAAAGAGGAAGGTCAAGATCTCTTCTTGCTGATACTAGAGTTTAGGACACAGAATAATCAAGTCCAGCTGCGACAACCCAGATTCAGGCTAGACATCTGGAAAGCTTCCTCGCTGTCAGAGCAATACAACGTGGAACCAGCTGCCTAGAGAGGTGGTGGGCTCTCCCACATCAGAGACATCCAAAAAGAAACTGGGCAGCCATCTGGGTGGTATGGTGTAAATTGGAGTCCTGCACCAGCAGGGGGTTGGACCCAGTGGCCTTCATGGCCCCTTTCAACTATACTATACTATACTATGATTCTATGAGGGGGCTGATCCAAATCTATACAGACCTAAACGGCTTGTGACCAGGATATTTGAAGGACTTCCAATCCCTGCATGAGTCTGTCCACAACTCAAATTCTTCATTAGAGAAACTGTTCCATCACCAGGAGAGTTTTAGACAGACAGTAAAATCTGTATTGTTCTTGATAGGTCTTCAAAGTGAGGGAAAATAAAACACAACAATTGTACAAAGTGACAACAAAATCAGAGTCATTCAAGATTGTATGTGGCCTGTTTCTAAAGACTGTACCATTTGTGTTTTTATGTTATGTTTTTATGTTGTGCTTGTATTGCATGTTATTCTTCCTGGAGGAAGAAAAATGACCTATAAATACTTAAAATAAATAAATAAAAGTTTGTACCATTACAGACAATACAGAAACATTTTGGGGGATGGTCAGCCATTCAAATTGTGGCAATAAACTTAGGACATACTAAAAAAAAGTGCTTCTTTACACAGCACATAATGGATGGAATTCAGGGTATAATCCTGTTACACATTTATCTGGGAATAAATCCCACTGAATGCAAGATACCTGCACAGAATTGCATGGAAGGAATGCCACCAGCTTAGCTGTAAAGGAGATTGGACGCACAAATGAGCACGCAAGTTCATCGCCACCTATTAGCCATAACTCTTGCTTGAAAGCATCTGGTAAGGCACTGAGGGAAAGAAAATGTTAGATCAGATAGATTTTTTTATCAGATCCTGTGAGACACTCATGCTCATGAGCAAACTATAAACTACTCTTATTTGTGCCATTAGAATGAGTTCAGACATGTGTCACTCAACCACTGCAGGACTAAGTGAGAACGTCCACATGTGAAACAGTGTAGACCTATCAATGCAGCTTCCCTATTTTGAGAGCCAGTGTGGGATAGCAGTTAAGAGTGCTATATGCCCACTCAGCCATGAATCTTACCAGGCAACAATTAGTTATGATCAACTCAACAATACAGTTCCGATCAGAGTTCAAAATCCCTGGATAGGAAGCCCATGTTTTCACAGTTTCAGGTCAAGAGCTATTCCGAGACAATGAATAAAGAAAACAGCACTTCCAAAACATGACATCAAGCTCAGAGAATATTAGGACATCCACATTTTCCCTTAGTTCCCTGTGAGTTTGTTTGTATTTTGCATTAAGCCTTAACTAAAGCTAATACAATCTGGCTCATACTTCCAGACTGAGCAAATAGCTCCTTGCAAGCAGTAAGGGATACTCTGTATTATATGCCTTTATTAGTATTTCACTGCCTTCTTTTTTTTAATATACCAGTGCAGAATATAAGTCTGTAGGCTATAAATCACAAAACACCTCTTTGGATCTGATTCTGCAGCTTCAGTTACAACAGGAGATGAAGGACCACATTCTAAACATTCTAGGAAGTGCCATCCATCTCAACAGAATTTACAAGCAACTGTTTTTGAATTGCATTTGTATCATACCTATTTTTACAAAGAGCACAAGCTTGTGTTCTTGTTTATTTCAGCAGTAAGGTATTTTACTTCTGTATTGTCTATACAATACAGTAAACTGAACAATGCAATTTGTGCAATCTCTTCTTTACTTTGCCCTCAAGTTAGGAAGACAAGTCATGATCCAAAGGACACGAAAACAGTGCACTCTGCAGTGGTTCAAAGAGCATGGAGGCAACCTGGTGGGACTTGGAAAACTAGGCTGCTTCTCTTACCCACACCGTAGCTTTTATGGATCTTCAGTCCAAGCCAACTGGATGGTAAGATAACTGTTTACTGAATATTCATAGCACATATCAATATATATGTAAAATATCCACATATCTGAGGAAACTAAACATTAATGTGTAACACATTCTAACTTGGGGGAGGGAGCTGGCTTATCTTCATCATTAAGGTCTCCAAGCTTTCGACAGGTCTAGCACGCCTTCATCCAAATTATATAGCCACAAATTCTTCTGAAATTCACGCAGAGTTAATTTATCTTGAATCCTTTTGTATTTTGCTAAACTTCCTTTCATTTAAAAGTTAAGACTTCCGTGAAAAGTCATTCATTCATATTTTATAATCCTGTCTGATACATGAATGATAAATGTTGACTCCACTATGTATTTAATTTTCTTGGGAACAGAGATTAAATGGTGAAGGAATGAGCTGCCTGAAATGTTATATTTTATAGAAAAATAAATGCCACTTAAATAAGCAGAGTATACCTGTGTTGGGGAATGGTTATAAAGTTCACAGTAAAGAAGGTTGCACCCAATAGTATCTGTCTGCCTGTTCCACAATTTTTTCTGTCTATCAGGGTCCTGGTCCATGTCTGGATCAGGGTATGGAAATGGATCCATGTCAGGGTCTGATCCAGTTCCAGGTTTTTTCCCATGCATTTTAATGTGTCAGGGTCCTGTTCCGGGTCCAGATTGTGGTACGAATCCAAATCTGGATCGGGATCCAAATCCAGTTCTGGGATGTCATTCATGGAATGGTTTCTATGTGCTGGTGTCCTGCTGCAGGTCCTGGTCGGGTACCCGATCCAGGTCTGGAGGTTTTGCTGTATCAGGATTTTGTGTGCTGGGGTCCTGATCTAGGTCTGGTTTGTGGTAAAGAGCCGAAACAGGATCTGGGTCCGGGTCCAAATCCAGTTCCATGTTTTCATCTTTGTCAGGTTTTTTGTTTTTCAGTGTTGTGGTCTGGATCCTGGCCAGGGATGGGGTGTTGATCCAGATTCAGGGCTGGGTCCAAATCCAGTTCTGTATTTTTGTCTGTGTCAGGATTTTTGCATGTCTGGGTCTTGGTGCAGGTCCAGGTCAGAAACCAGAAAAGGATCCAGATCAGGTCCAAATCTGGTTCCAGTTCCATGTCAGGGTTTTTGTGTATCAGGCTCCTGGTGTTCCAAGTCTGGGTACAGATCTGGATCTGGGTTCTGATCTGAATCCAATTCTGGGTTTTTGTCCACATTGGGATTTTTGTGCCCAGGGCTCCTGGTCTGGGTCCAGGTTGGGGTATGGATCCAGATGCGGATACATGTCTGAATCTGGTTCCAGGATTTTGTCTGTGTCAGGGTTGTTGTGTTTTGGTGTCCTGGTATGAGTACAGGTTGTGGTTAGGATGGGGATCTGGATCTGGATCCGTTTCTGAATCTAGTTCCACGTTCTTGTCCATGACAGGGTTTTTGTGTGCTGGACTCGTAGTCTGGGTCTGGGTCAGGGTATGGATCTTGATGCATGTGGGTCTGGATCCGGTTCTAGATTTTAGTCCATGTAAGTGTTTCTCTGTGCTGGGCTGCTGGACTGGTTCCTTTTCACAGAGGTGGCTATGTGGTTTTACTCTTCTCCAATGGTTATTACTCACAAGAGAGCATAAATAAACAAGCAATCAAATTGCATGAATTGGCTGCAAGAGTTTACTTTGTTCTTTGGCTAAGAGCCTATCTGAAAGGGATTCATATACTATTAATATTTGTCCTTACACTTTGTTCATCTTTCAGCATCTAAGCTAAACACTACATTAGGTAAACATGCTGTATTATACTTTATATGCATGATCTAATAATTTATTTCCTTGAATACCACTTCCTTTGTTTAAGAATACCCTTAAGTTTTGCCTTAGGCTATTCAAAGGTCCTAGCCTAAACCTACATATGCATTAAAATGGCTGTGAAAGCACGTTTTTTTAGGAAGGACCCTGCTGGAGCAGCAAAAGTATTGTATCGGATTAAAAAAGGAATACATAGAGAAGTTATTTTATCTTGGGTGCTAGCCAGGTATGTGTAGCTATGCAGATATGAAGGTGTGCTAAGCAGGTGATGGCTATTCTAAATTAGGTGCCGCTGTGGAATGTTATCAGCCAGCTTCTTTCTCTGGCATTAACGTTACCTCCGAGAAGCATGTTGGCTGAACTACAATGGTTTGATGGTCCATATGTATAAGTGCTTCTAAAAGAAATTAAGCAGTCAGACCACAAAGAATAACAGGGAAGCTGTAGATATGTGCTAGCTCTCTCCCCAAATCTCAGTAAAACCTTGTGCAGATGAAAGAAGATGGCAAACCCAAAATTATAGCAGCAAAGAACAAAGGCACGCACTGCGCTACTCCACGGATCTCTACTATATTTCCTTTAGGCATCTGAAACTCCTAAGCTCCCAACAGATGCTGTTTATAGCACAGCTGAAAATTGCTGAAAGTTTATATGAATGGAAGCTGAGATACCAAAACTCCAACTTGGAATGTAAGGTATTTCTGCCACTGGAGGAAGCAGCCGGGAGTCCCATCAACCTCACTGTACCACCATATATGTACTCTTGGGAAGGAATGGAATCCAAAAGCAACAGGTATCCTTGGGAATTTAGAAAAGCTGTAAGAAATTTCAAAATCTGCCAGCTATGCTGACAGTTTGCCTTTGAAGCATAATTTTAGATAAAAGGAATGCAGTAACTTAATAATTCTATTTGGAATCTTTCAATATACATATAAACTATTAATACAAAGCACACTTTTGGATGAGAGCAATTTTCTAGACAAATGCTTCTTTTTCTCATCAAAGAGAGGGATGGCATGAATCTCCAGGTGATGGAAGACTGTGGGCTTGCAGGATGTTTGTACTAAAATCTTGAGGTCCACTGCTAAGAGGTAAGTACAAAAGTCATACACTTATAATTAAATCATTTTCAGCCCAGCAATTTTTTGTGTGCCAGCACTAAACAGAGCTAGCAGTCCTTTTGCACACAAGTCCACCCCAGTTTGTTCCCCAGCTTATCTTTTCTGCATTGCACCATAATGTGGATATGTCTTTTTTTTTTTTTTTTTTGGCTACTCTTGTTACAACCACCAGGAGTCAGAAATCCTTGCTGTTCTACTGCAAATCACTCAAAAGATCTGGCAGAAGATCTCGATCTACTTCCTGCCTAGCCTATGCCAATCCAATCTGGGAAGCTGCTCAGAGGCTGCTACCACCATCCAAAGGGACTGTCAAGCATAGCTGTTTGTCAATATTTATTTTTTCTTTTATTTACAGACTGTCCCCAAATGCCCAAGTTACAAGCAACCCATACTTATGAACAAGATACCATAAAGCCTATCAACTTTTTAAAAAAATTACTGTGGAAAATCATCACTGCTATAGGGACAGAGGAAGCAAAAAAAGAGAGAGGGAGGGCCTTTAAAGCATCAGCATAGAGAGAGAAGAAGTGAAAGAGAGGAAATCCTCCAAAGCATGTCTTCCTGCCCCGTCCATCCGGAGAGGGAAGTTTCTCCAGAATTTTCTTGCTGCAAAGTGGAGGCCCTGGGACAGGGGCCTAGAATATCTGCATTTTTTCCACTTTCATGGAGTCCAGTTCCCCTAACCCCCATGAAAGTGGTGGGTTGACTATATGTGATCTGACTTTCCTACAAATTCGACTTAAAGATAAATTTTGATTTTCTCAGGAACATAACTTTCATAACTGGGGGACTGGACGTACAGCCATCCTAAGCAGGTGTTAGGAAACCTAGGATCTAGTACATAATATACATAATGTGAAACCATACGCCATCCCTTTTGACTGATATAATTAACTAGGTCAAATACAGATGGAAGAAAAATACGTCAGCCCCTTTACAGAAGAATGCTCAGAATGAGACGTTCAGCTAAAAGAGCATTCAGCTGACTGCGTCAGAATGCACTGGGTCAATTCCATTCTTCTGTTTTGTTTCATAGACACTAAAAATAAACTAGCAATATATTTTCCATCTGAGTTTTCACTTACAAATGAGCTAAATTAAAAGCATCAACCTAGAATTTCAATAACTACTGTGTAAACCCAACAGTCCCCCAATAATTAAATTCTTTAAATCATCTAAATGTAAGATAGAAGCTTTACTGGCAAAGAGGTACTAATGATAATCTCTGTAACATTTATAATGTTGAGCTCCTATGTAATGTGATAATGGAAGTGATTTAAAGTGAAGAATGTTTATTATCTGAATTCTAAATGCCAAAATTTATCACTGCAGATGGTTCCACTAGAGTTTCACTCCAACTCATTTGCAATGGGATCATTCATTTAAACTCCCCAGATGCAACTTCAACCCTGATTAATTTTATCTCTGTAGGATACTGACATATCATGTCCTGTTTGATTCTCTGGGACACTAAATTTGATTGTGCTAAGATAGTTATCTCAGTCAAAACCTTCCTGTTGGGCACCTTAATTTATATAAAATTATAAGTGGTGAGTGGTGGGGAGCAAATTAAGTATGGTGGGAAATTTCTCTGCTTCAGGATACAAAAATGTCTTAGTCTATGGTACATAATACTAGCACATGATTCATTCAAACCTTGGTTAACTTAGCATTTGTTGTTGTACCCCTGGTTTGTCCAGCACATGTTCAGATGACTTGTGGTTTGTCTTCTCAATACCAGAATTACTTTCTTCCTCTTATTTCAGCTTCTTCCTTGCATTCCATATACCTTCATAGCACTGTAGCATCAGCATGTCAAGTAGCTTTGTGTGAACATATGTTTTGCCCACCACCTCTGTAGCTTGGTGAACCAACCCATGGTTCTGGGTTCACACATAAGAAAACCTAAGGTTTAAACAACCCTGAGTTCACTTGTCTTTCTGTGTTGTTCATGGCTAACAAATAACAGTATATTAGTATGGGTGGATTTATACATCAAGTTAAACCAGAATTCAACAACTCATGGGTCAGATAAATTTTGGATTTATGAGCAAACCAGTCTGTGTGTCCATCTAGCTTAGTATTGTTTACTTCAGTCTGCTCCAACTCAGTGCTCTCTGGATGTGTTGGACTACAACTCCCATCACTCACAGTGCCACCATGCAGTCTTCTTCATGACCTTAGGCACAGAAAGCTTCCTTTCCATCAAATACTATCTGATTCTAAAACTAAAACAAACAAACAAACAAACAAACCCTACTGCAGATTCTAGGAATTAAACCTTATGCAGGCAGAACAACACTGTAGCAACAACATTATTTCCCTGGCTTTATAATAACATTCCCCCTCCAGTTCTACAATAATGTTGCAAGCATCCTTTTAAAATTAATTTATGAAAATATTTATATTCTAGCTTTCCATTTAATAAATAGCATTTACAATGGCACATTGTGTTTACAATTTACAATTGTATTTGTATTTACATACAAAAAATAGAAAACATCTGCCTCTAATAACAAAGAAAAGACAGCTCAAGGCAGGTAAACCAGTCAAAGTCAGGGGATCCCAAACCTCCTCAACTCAGCAAGCCAAAAGTCTACCGAGGAAGAAACAACTTAAGGACGTCTGAAAGGAGAGGTTTCAAAACAAGTGCACAGTGCCCCACAGATGCTGGCCAGAAGTCCTGTCCTTCAGCACCACCTTCTGTGTGTTGAAGGAATGATTGGAATCGCCACCCTGGGCAGCCAACCCAAAGGAATAACAGAAACAGTGGTACTGAAAGCCACTGAGAGATTCAATAGAACCAAGAAGCGCACAGTCTGCCCTGTCCGTCTTCCAAGGTAGAGCACCCACCAAGGCTGTGTCTGCCCTGAAAGACCGGTGTGTGAGAGCTGGCCCCCCTCTCTACACTCAGCCTACAGAATGATTCCTATCTAGGGGTTTGGGGGGCTTTCAATGTTTTACTTTGTTAGATTAGTCTAGATTAACTGGTTCACTTTGTAGCCGATCATCTTCATTGGAAACCCTCATCCAGGCGCCTTACTGAATTTGAAAGGTTTTAGTCTTTTGCTATTATTTGCTACAGAAATGTAAAGAAGAAGAGAATGAAGAAGTATTTAGGGAATTCTCTTTCAGTTAGTTTTGCCTTTAATGTTCACAAATAGATGGCTGCCTTATTAAGTAGATTACACTGTCCTCCGAAACATCCTGGATGTGTTGCCATGTGCTTTGTTCTGCTCCCCTCTCTTCCTGCAGCCTTGACACTGAATGATTGTTTATGAGTAGTGGCTTAGCATAGAGCTCCACCAACACCCCGAGGAAACAAGCAGTGCAGCACCATCAAAGCCCTACAGCAGCCATTCCCAGCCTGGTGCTCCAGATGTTTTGGATTCCTGACCACTGGCCATGCCAGCTGGGGCTGATGAGAGCTGAAAGGCTTCAGGTTGAGCAAGGCTGCCCTTTCATCCTCTCCCACTTCCTCAGCACTACAGTCACAAAAACATAACGGCAATATCCTTCTCTCTCTTTATTCACAACTTTAACTGGGGGGGGGGGCTAAATGAAAAGCAAGCAAGCAAAGGCAATTTGGAAAAGGAGAACAGGAAGGCCATTTTCCCATAGTTTGAATGCACTGGGAACTGAAACAGAAATGCATAAGAAAGGGAAACATGAACACTTCTAGTAAAGAGCAAGCAGGAAAAACAGAGATCATTTGCTGTGACATTTAGCCAGATACTATGTTTTCACTATATTGTTTACTAAATAATTCTTCAGGGAAGCTTATGCATGTTGCTGTAATAAATTACAGAAAGTTATTGAGCTACTGTTCTTCCAAAAGAGTTGTGCTTTAGCTGTACAGCACTTCTGCCCTGTTAGCCACCCAAGGGATGCTAAGAGCTATTGGCCTGAGTTGTCATGGCAACCAGCATCTACGCTACTTGGGTTCAGGAGAATCTTAAGTAACAAAGGCTATTCAACAGGAGCTGAATGCAACATGAGCAGCTTTGTCAGAGAAGGGGTAGTTTCTGTAGAAGAGAATCATAATGGCACATTCTGTTAAGTCAAAGAAATGCTTTGAAGGAACATGCACAGAACCCATGAGTCACCAAGCTGAAGGTAACCTACCAGCTGTGTCCTGGGGCCTGCCAGATGTTTGGGGTCTCGCTAGGCATTTAATGACCTGTATTGCATATTCCTGAGTATGCAGTGGATCCCTGCCTTACATGGCCAATGGGCCGCCATTTCAGAGATTATGCAGGCCTATTTTAAACCCTCGGCTACACTCCTCTACTTTTCCTTATTCTATCTGTTTCGCTCTAGTCTATGGAATCTGCGTATCAATGGACATTATTGCCTATCTGGCTTTAGCCAACCAGACAAAAAATTGCCTGAAATATTTAAAAATGCCTGATATTTGCACACATTACAATGAACTAGACCATATACTGACACGTCCTTTTGCCACAAATGGGTCTGGAAAACATGACAGATCACAAGGGTAAAATATCACTTCTCATGATGTGTGAACCCAGCCACTGTGTCCAATCAAGGGCTAGTCTTGCCTTTTCAAATTAAAGCCAGTTCTGCTAGAGAAACAGTGGATAGTAAATAAAATGAAAGAAAAGGGGAGGGACTTAAAAACAATAAACTGTTAGTTTGCATTATTTTAAAAGATTCCAGCAAGTCTCATAAACTGAAATAACTGTATGACAACAACACATTTGTGTAAATCAAATGAAAGCAAAATAGTTCATTGTTGGGTGTAATCAATACTAGTTTTTGTGCAGGAAACCTTCAAGCAGGGTATCAATGGAGCAGCATCTTCTTGCCCAGGTTGCCCAGCTACTGGAGGGCATCACTATAACTTCTGGACGAGAATCCCGGAGTTTAACTCTGTGCTGTGTGAACTGCTTCATTTATCCGGCCTGACTCTCCCACTAATCGCCTTCATGGGATGACCCCGGCTCTAGTAGCACGAGATGAGAAAAAAGCCTATTTGTCCATTTTCTTCCCACCAAGCATTATGTGGTCATGGCTCTCCTTACTAGCCTTTTTGCTAAGCTAAGCAGTCCCAGATATTTTAACTGTTCAGACAGAGAAAGATTCTTTCCCAACACACGGCACATGGCCCTCCTAACTGGAAAAAACAAGGGCTGAAGGTGCTGCCTAACTACAAGTGAAAGAAGTAGACCCAGTGGTGCAGTTAAGGCTGGACTTGGGGGAAAATATCCAAGTTCTGAGACGAACCCAAGGTGGCTTAACATAGTTCCCCTCCAGCCCATTTTAATCTTACAACAACCCTGGGAAGGAGGTTAGACTGAGAGTAAACGACGGGCTCACTTTAGCTTGATAGTCAAGTGGGGACTAGGACTTGGATTCCCCGCCCAGTGCTCTCACCAGCATACCATGTGGGCTGTTTCAAGGGCTGCCTTAAGACCATTAAGTCCACCGTCTAAAATTAGCTTAGCTGCACCACTATGTGCTTTTCCACAAAGCTATGGTCCCTCCCCAGCCTATATTTATCACAAGAATACAAGGAAAACAAGCAATTACAGAGAAGCCAAAGCACATTTGCATTCTTCTTAGAAGTTTTCTATTACAGGTTTGTCTGACATTACTGGGTTACATGTTGGGAGATCAGTGAAGGTGCAGCCCATACGGCATGACCAAACAATGGAGTCTTTCTTTATAAAGCAGCCAGTCTACATCCAGCCGCCCATTTTGTTGTATTTCCATCTCAAGACCTTAAAATCTTCTCAGCATCACATTTAAACATAAGTGAAATAAGGCAGTTATTGTATATTTCACAGTATCAGCTCCAATGATTGCCCAAGGCTTAACTCAGGCGGTCATAGCAAATACCCTGTTTTTGCTCCCGCATTAATGAGTTCCTTTTGTTCATTCATTAAATGGATCCTAATGGCAAAGATCCCAGGAATCATCTCTCTATCAATCTTCTCCTAATACTTAAGAAAATGACAAAAATGTTTGCGTTATTTTCTTCGCCAAGCTCTAGTTTTGGTATGAAGGCAGCAAATCTTTGATATTAGAACGAAAGGAGTGTTTCTTGCTAGTCACTTGTGCCAGAACAGCAGGAAAGAAGACAGTTTAGCAGCACGCGGAACGTGCAGCCTAAGCGTCTCCCCATATGGTCTGCCACATCCCCTCACCTTCCCCACATATTGTAGCAACTGGCCCCAAAAGGAAACCCGTTTACAGCCCGAATGTCACACACAATGCATTTCCAGGGGTCAGGTGAGAAGAGAAGGGCTAATGCTCCCTTCTTGTGAAGTGTGATTCCCTACACAATAATAGCCACCCTTCCATAGCAATTGGAGAAAATGGAAACTTTCCAAAAGCCTGATCACTATGCAGAACATGTACATGTATATGTATGAGAGAGAGCAAATATGTGCATTATAAATGGATGTCTTGTGAAAACCGTGTGTGTACATGTAGAGACACTCATACCCCACTTTCTTCCTCCTTCAAGGAATCCAAGACAGCTTACATACTATACTCCCTCTCCATTTTCCCCACAACAACCCTGTTAAGTAGGCTTAGGCAATTTCATGGCCAAGTGAGACTAGAACTCTGATCAGTCAAGTCTCATTTTAGTCACTATACTGCACTGGCATTTCAGTATATAAGAATGAATGGGTGTGTGTTAAAGGTATGAAATGGGGGAGGGCGCCTACTTTCATTTTAATCCTGTCCACATTTTGCATTTTGCAGGAACCTCATTCATCTCTGACCTGCACCTCCCAAAAAGGAACGTGGCCCTCAGCGGGAAGAAAAAAAACCTTACCCATGCTAAGGTAGGGGCCAGAATGGCTTGTAATGTCTCAGCTCAGCAATCATGATGAAGCAGGGGTAGGTGGGTCTCCATGGAACCATGCAGAAAAACAACAGTCTGTTCTATGGATTCCATCCTTCACCATGGTTTGTTTTCACATCTGAACCCAAAAACCTGGCTTCTGCATGGTTTCCATGTTTCTTCCTAGAGCTCTGCACCAAGAGCAGCTGCTGCAGCCACTCCTGCCTGCACTAAGTTTTGTCTGGGTCTGCGTAGCAACTGCTGACTTGCAGGAAGCAGCATTTTGATTGGCCTCTCTGTGCTCATTTTTCCCTTTTTCCACAAAGGCCTTTGGATGCCCACCTGTGGCTTCAGATCACAACATGCTACCCCCAGCAGCAGCAACCTTAAGAGATGGCCATTCCTGATGGTCCTGTCTGGTTACTGTATTTTTCAGTTCAACCACATTCAACACATTTAGGGTGCCATCCTATTGACTGTGGCCTTGGTAGTCATGAACCCCTGAACTTGGAGGCTGACAAGCATCCAGAGCAGAGCAGGACAGAGCAATGGGGGTGAGCTCCACTTCCCTGCACCTCCCACTCTGCATTTCATCTAGGTGGCCATTTCCATCCATTCAACAGGCATTTCATGAGGGAAGGAAGAGGCTACAGCACTGTCAGGATATGTCCCGCCAACCACACACACAGTTCACTTCCCAACCTTGCAGAGGCAGCTGATGCAGTTCTTAACTGCAAGGGGATGATGAGAGATGGACTTGAGTACAGATCTGACCTCCTGCCTGGAAATGTGAACTATCCTATGTTCCCCTAGACCAGGGGTTGGCAACCTTAAACACTCAAAGAGCCATTTGGACCCGTTTCCCACACAAAAGAAAACACCGGGAGCCACAAAACCCTTTTGACATCTAAAATGAAGGTAACACTGCATATATCTTTTTTACCTTTATGCTATGTGTGTTGCATTTATGAGATCAATGAATGATTCTTTTATATAATCTCCATCCGTGAACGGCTTCCCGTGCCTGATTATTTCCTGAGCGGCCACAAAACTAGCATATGTAGTTGAATTTGCAGACTTGATCCACTTCTTGAAATGTTTTTTGCTCAGATCAACCTTCCGCATCAGTTCCGAAATGGCTTTTTTTCTCTCATCTCCAGCCGGATATTTTTCAGCAAAGGCTGTGTGTTTATTCTGGAAATGTCTTGCAACATTCGACTTTTTGTTGTTTGCCAATTTCTCACCACATATTAAGCATACTGGTAAACCAGTCTCATCAGCAGTGAAAGCAAATGAATCTGCCCACTTCCATTAAACGTTGTTTTCTTCTGAAACTTTTCTTTTCTTGGATTTATCCATGGTAGGCCTACCGGGGGTCGAAAAGCTCAATAAATCGTGTGCTGGCAGGTGTCGCACATTGGCGGTTGTGATGCATATTTTGAGCGACAGGGAGCTGCAGCAGAGGGATGAGCCACATGCGGCTCTGGAGCCGCGGGTTGCTGACCCCTGCCCTAGACAATGTTTAAGGGGCCACAGGGTTGCTCTTTACTTAGGAATAAATCGCACGCCCAGAGCTCCACACACGAGAATTTTGTGTGGCCACCATCCCCTCTGTCAGTGGTCCTTCTGTGAATGAAGAGCTGTGCTCACAGGACAGCTGTAGCCACTTAAAGGCATATGAAAGGGGACCAACCCGTTCAGACAGGGACAGACTCTGTCCAAGCATGCGCAGACTGCACCATTAAAAAACTGAAATTAGTTAGAAGCATAAGAAGGATGCACTGACTTCAAAATCCTGCTTGCAGAGGCCCCTGTGAAACCAGTAGAAAGGCTTGGGCGCCTCTCCTGCTGTTGTTGCCGAGGAACTGATATTCAAAGGCATCCTGTTTTAAGCCATCTAATTTAGAGGCCATTGGCAGATTTTGTGGCGATGAATTCCATAAAATAATGGTACATTTTGAGAAGAGTAATTCCTTTTGCCTCTTCCAAATGTACTACCAATAAATGGCATGAGCCAGTGCAATGAGAAAAAAATGCATCTCTCTCTTATCTACTTTCTCCACCCTGTACTTAAATTTCATAAACTCTATTGTGTCCCATCCCACAAATTCTTTTTTACTATTAAAAATACCCAAATGTTTTAAACTCTCATATGAAAAGTCTCCCCAATCTCCTGATCATATCGGGCACCCTCTTCTCCATTTTCCTAGTTCTACAATATTGTTTTTGAGAACTCTATACAGTAATATGCTTGGATTATTGGAGAAAGAGGTGAAATTAGGTTTCCTGATCCATGGATTATTGTAATGTCTAAAATTAGGCAACTGTGGTTAGGACAAGCCTTCAAAGCATCATTTGCAAACCAACTTTATCTCCTGGTTTCAAACAATAATTTGGAGGTCAATGCTAGCCACAGTTTGTCTGATTTCTGGTTATATCCAACCCCCACTACTGCTCCCCACACCCTCAAATTTGCTTTCAGCAGTCTCCCAACCCTCTGAAACGGATTTGGGCCTTCACAAAGGGGCTTCAGAGATGAAGAAGAAATTCCTTCCGCCAGCCGTTTCTGCTCCAGTGCCAGATAAACAGCCCTTGGATCCAGGAAATTGTGGTTAGGGGAAACCTATAAAGTCAGGAGTGAATAGAAGGCAGTGCTTAGGCAACTATTGTGCAGATGTGACAATCAAGGAATCAAACAAAGCTACACTTTTGCTTTGGCAAGAAAGGTCCAAGCAGAATGATAAACCTGATTGTTTGGAGCAATTCATGGAACAACAGCATGTCTATACTTCTGCTTCCTGACATGGAAAGAAAAAATGCACAAGCGTATGGCAAGTCCTCAAAACTCCAAATCATGATTTGTAAGAATCGTTATCAGAATGTTATGTGTCCTTTAAGTGTTTCACACCTTGTTTTGACAAAAAAAAGTTAATGAACTTGATTGAAATAAACCATATCTTTTGTCACCCAGAGATGTAAGAGCAGCCGCCAAAATCTTGCTCATTGCTTGTCAGTTTAACCAATATTTCTGCCTCCTGACAATCAACTTTTTCTCTTCCCAGTTCAGCATTCAAGACCAGGAGATTAACCCAACCAGCTACCATGAACTGAGATGCCCAATCTCCAATATATTCCATGAACAGATGAGGGAAAGTATTAGGGTCTGTCCTGTTGGCTTTGGTTTAGGATACCTAAGGCAGAATCCTTTGTAAGTGTAAACAGAGAAAAGGCCTACACCAACCAGCAAACTTCATTAAACTCAGTGCATCTTGCTTCAGTAATTAATATTATATCCAGTAAACAATATATGATTGCAGTGTTAATGGCCAAATTAGAAAACAGGGTGGCAGTTGCAAGGGTTTAAATCCATACTTTCACCATTAGAAAGAAGGAGCTGGACAACCTAATGATAAAAAGCAGAAAGGCACACAGACAAATCCTAAGTCCCAAATCTCCCTGGCCCCGTGGCAGACCTTCCCACAGACACGCCCCGAGCCCTTTCCTCTTAGGGTCACTTTTGCCATCAGAGCCCAGACTGGGAGAAAAATGACTAGAAAGTGGAATTACTCATCCAATCAAAGTCCTGTGCTCCCCCCCCCCCGCACACCCCATGTTCTTTTTAAGAAACTCCTTACATTTTTTTAAAACCATACCCCTACCTTCTTTTTGTCAAGCTAGGACTGAATTCTGTGTTGGAACAAATGGAGCAGTCCTGGTTGGGCTGGTTCAGGACAGTTCCTGGTGACGTTTTCCTTAGTGAAGGGAGCAGAACACTGTGGAATAAAATGTAGAGGCACCCACCAGAACTATGCTGCTGCCGTTGCTGGTGCCTAAGCTACTCTTGTATCCCTCTCTAGTCTGCTTTGGCTGGGAGCTTGGAACCAGCACAGTTCACCCATGGGCAGCAGGTGCCGGGAGATGCCTGCTGACACATCGCAAACCCTTTGAGCTAGGCACTTCTGCCCGCACAGGTTCCCCAAGTCCCCAAGACCTTTTTATTTAAACGTTAATTTAACTGCTGATTTTATTTATTGATTATATATTTATGCCGGGATGTTTCCAGTTTTTTATGTATTTTATGTATCTGTATTGTTACTTATTTGTGTTGGAAGCCACCCCAAGGCTTTTGTGAATGGGGCGGCATATAAGATTTCCAAACAAACAAACAAACAAATGCATGCATGCATGCATGCATGCATGCTATTCTGGCCTAGGATCTGCAAATGACTGGCTACCCTGCATGGTGTGTTTTCACACAGAATAGATGGTCATTAAACTTCCATCACAGCAAGTGCCAAGTGAGCGGTACAATAATAAATATTACCATCATTACTCAACGTGCTTCCCTGATTATTTTTCCTGTTTGAAAATAAAAGGATGAAACACCAAATTATCTCATTTATAGATTATCCAAGAAAAATGGCTCCAGTTCCATTAAAATGAAAGAAGAAATTGCATCTTTTTCTATTTTAAGACTTGGCTACTATTATTATGGACTGCAGGTGGTGCAGTGGTTTAAACCACTGTGCTGCTGGGCTGGTTGATCCAAAGGTCTGGTTTGAATCCACACAACGGGGTGAGCTCCCGTACTCTGTCCCAGCTCCTTCCAACCTTGCAGTTCGAAAGCATGCAAATGCAAATAGATAAAAAGGTACCACTTTGGTGGGAAGTAAACAGTGTTCCATGCACTTTGGTGTTTAGTCATGACCACATGACCACGGAAACTGTCTGTGGACAAATGCTGGCTCCCTCAGCTAGGAAACGGAAATGAGCACCGCCCCTCTAGAGCCAGGCATGACTGGACTTAATGTCAAGGGGAAACCTTTACCTTTACTATAATTATAGGACTGTACAATATGCATTTCAAGGAAGAAAAACAAACACACAGTGGTATTTTCAAAATAGTTAGAAGGCTCTATAAATTCTTGCTCAGGGAGTCCTGTTGCTAGTTATGATACATTTCCTTGGTGACCGTAAATATCACCAGCAGCAAATAATTATGTATATAAGCATTCATACAATGTATTTTCAACAATGCTTTCACAGTTAGAGATTAGACACAAAGGGCTTTCAATACATCGTAAGGGTGACTACCTCATTAGAAAATTAGGAACCATGGCTGCCCCACACCTTTCCCTCTCTTGCCAACATTAACCAAAGTGGAACATTATTTGTACCTGCCCTAATCAAGGCAGGTGCAAGAAACTGCAAATCCTGCTTTTAGGGTTTCCATGGTTTAGAATTTGCAGCATGTGCGTGATAGAGGACAGGAATGTGGTTTAAGTGAGAGACCTGCAGTGAAAGTCTAGAAGACTAAAGAATGCATCCTGTTTAGCCAAAATGCAAAGCCCAGTCCAAGTGAAGCCAGGCAGTGCTGGAAGCTAAGGTCATTCCTCCAGTTACTGCAGGGGGCTGCCATTTTGTTCTGTGAAATGAGCATCCCAGATCAGCCTTTGATAGATGGTTAAAAGGGAAATGAAGGAAGAAGAGCCTTAAGAGCAAACTCACAGAACACCTGCACAGGGCTTACTTCTGAGTGACACCTTTGTTGTAATATAGGCAGAACCACAGACTTTCCTCTTCCCCTGCTTTCTAATCTAGCCAGTGAAATTAAGGAGCCAGATGTGTATGGTAAATGTAGGAACTGAAACATATTCAAGTCTAGAACCTCATGGGATTGAATAAACCTAAAACTGGGTTATTTTCACAGTGGAAAGAGCAGAAGGCAGTTGCTTTTAGATATGTGACCTAGCTTACTTTCTTGAAGGGTATGCTTTGTATGAGTTTTAATTTTCTGCCAAGTACTCTAGTCCTCTGGAATAGAATTCCTTAGCTTCTGTATTCCCCATTTCCCCAGAATGTCTTCTTGCTTGATGCAGTGTTTATTTATGCGCGTGCACACACACGCACACACACACACCCATCCATCCATCTTGACTTGCAAATGGCAACTGCAATGAACTAACTGAACGCTGCACATTTCATTCTATAGGCTTGCATCACCACTGAAGTCTGACTAATATCAGGATATTGTGTGAGCCTAAAACCATATATGGTGGTATTTGGAAGCAAGAAACTTTTAAACATGAATAAGAGGTGCCAAAGCTCTCTGGGTAGCTTACAACAACATGGGTGCACAACATTAAGGAAGGACACTGACGGAGCTACAGGTACAATATAACTGTAGCTAACAACAAAAACATCTCAAGTTAAATCCAAATTAAACTGGTTTCATGAAAGTTCTGTACTTCCTGAATCCACGCCTAGCAATGGCAAGGGTATCCCCTTCCCTCCAAAAACTGCTATTTCTCTGTACATCTCAGTTATTAGAGAAAACACAAGTACCTTTCTTTGCAGATTGCCTCCACCCCACCATGGTGCTTGAGCTCTGTCTTTTTACAGCTGAGCCATGACCCTCCTCCAACCCCCACTGTTCCTAGATCATTGAAAAGGATCCTATGTTGCATGCTAGAATCTTGATGAATCTTAGCTAGCTCCTGGCAATTTAAAGATCATTTTGCTGAAAGATCTCAGTTCATTAAGTCTTTATCATTTGACAGACATTTTGCATCTTTATCCTAAATGTGTTCGCCCACACACTGCTATGAGAAAATGACCTGGTTTGTATGTAACAATGATTCAGAGTACAGATTGAACATGGAAGGTTAGCATGAACAACCCAGGAGGAGAATCTAGTCCACTCCTAACTATTCAAGCATCTTTGACCAACAAGCAGAACACAGTCCTGGATTTCTGAAATGTTTACTTACCTAAGCTATATCATACTTAACATATTCATAATGCTGCTTAGAATTTCCCTTTTCCCCCTACACATTCCTTTAATAGGACCATGGGCACTGCTATATAAAACACCCTTGGTTCACACAATCCAGATTTGTGCAACAATGCCCTGCAGCAGCTCCAAGGAGCCCCAGAGAGGAGTTTTCCAAGCCTTACCTGAAGATGAAGAGACTGAATCTCTGCATGCAAAGTATGTCCTCTGCCACAGAGCGATGACCCAACCTTTATTCTCTATTCTCATTGTATCACACTACTAAACACAAGTCCTGCCAGGATTAGGACTGCAGTGTCAGAGTTATGCAACTTTCATCCAAAATATCACACACATTCCTGAAATGTTACAAATGTTACAATCTGTTATATAACATCTGCCATATTCAAGCCCTTTGCTACATTCAAAAGTAAAACTGAATTATATTCTAAGGTGCTAGTTAGCTTAATTTTACCCTAACTTTAACAGCGGCGGTTTGCATCATTCACCAAATTATGTTTGGCTTTTGGACTTCCTCACTGGAGCATCTAACTGCCAACAACACAACAGGTCAGCAAAGCACAACTACTTCGTTCACCCCCTTCCTTCCTCCTATTAAAAAGATGTGTGGTCCTCATGGTGAGCGAGCAGGGGCTCCAGAGCCAACAGGCAACAGCCTACCTGCCGGCACATGGAAGAGTATGATCCGTGTGGGTGCAAGCTATCCCAGGGTGGACTTGGGAGGTCTTTATTTTGCAATTTCCCTATACTGGTGAGTTCTGTGTGTGTGAGCAATGAAATCTTATTCCTCTGAATTCTCCCACGTTCATATTTCTTCCACTGTTTTTCTTACCAAAAAAAAGTGTGTAGGGGGCATTTAGAAGGAAAGGACAGAGTAGTTACACAATGCAGGATCCCCCCATTTGGAAACTCTGACAATGCTCAGAAGCTGGGTCAGAGGGGGACAGAAAGTAGTTCTATGTTGCTGTTTTTAATATAAGCTGCCTTGAAGATCATTCAGGATTGAAAGGTGGGACAGAAATACAATTAATTAATTTTCTCTTTTCAGATGGTTCACTTGATTCCATGCTTGATCTGTTGCTGGTAGCCAGTTAGTCCAGATGTGCCTTGAACAGCCGTTCCACAGGACACACTTTGCACAACACAAACTATTAACTGATTCGTTCTATTGCCTACAGTGTCAAGAAAACTGTGTACATGCCGGGCTTGTGTTGACAAATATTTCATTGAGAAAACCAAACATTTCTCTGCTGTGTCCTGTTGACAGTCAAATTGGCTGCATCTCTGAAACCATTTGCTCACAAGTAGTCCCAATAAAGCTCAAGCAAATTATTAAGGCTGCAATCCTAAACACACTTGCTAGGGACTAAGTACCATTAGACACAGTGGTATTTACTTGCAATATATTCAATAGCTTCCTACACAGTGCAAGTAATATAAATTGATAAGATCAAAGTACTTGTTCAATTACCCGTTTTTTACCTAAATTTGATCTGATGTCTTCACCAAACTAGGTAGAGCTGAACTAGGTAGAGCTGATTAGTAAATCAGTTGAACTAATTGGGGGCTGATCTTATGATCAATTAGCTAAGGGCATGGTTTTTGGCCATGTACATGGTAGGCACGTCATGAGTAGAGCTGGCTGGAGCTAGGGGTCAGACTAGATGGCCTGGGAAAACCCTTCTGACTTGCTCTGTTTCTATGTTGTATGCAGTTGACAAAAAGGTAGCTGAAGTGTACAAAGCTCTGAATGACCAAATATGGTGGACTTCAAGTCCATTACCTTGGTGTGTGGAAGCACTTACACTCTCATTAATGGCAGGATGATTGTTACTAGGGCAGCTGAGTTGGTGCAAACCTTCCGCATGCTTGCCACTTCTCTTATTCTACCACCTTGATTAGCTCAGTACAGGTGGGCAAGGAAATATACACAGGTGAAGAAGCAGCGATGCCAGCAGTGGTATCAGAGAGCTGCCTCTTTCTATTTTTCCGGGCAACCTAGCAGGAGGGCCAGTTCTAACTACCATGCTCTTCAGAGAGAAGGCAGGCAGGCAGGCAAGTGACTGAAATGAGAGGCACAGGTGCCAGGCACAACCGCTGCATCCTCTTCCTTGCCCGTATGCACTGCCTCTTTCTGGATGATGAATTGGTTCAGATCAGACTCACTGCACTATCCAGAGATGGTTAATCCAAGCCATGCTGAGAGTGAGCAAGGTGAGAGTTGGGTCCTTGCAGGTGCTGGCACTGCTGGGCACTCACTCGCCTGCCTATTCCTTTGCTCAGAGTTACAGCACAGATCTGGTCAGCTTGGTTTGAGCTCACTCAGCACTACCAGAGAGGAAGAACAGGCTAACACATGAATGGAAGCAGAGGACCACCAAGTTGCTGGGTGCTCTAAATTAGTCTTCCACCACCGATCCCCCAGCCTCGTTTATAAACCCAACATGGTTGTCACCCACGTGTAACCCTCGCGTGCTTTCCCAGGGTGTCCTCGCCTGGGCAGCGCTAGCACCCATCTCTCCCCACGCTCTGCCTCAGGGCGCCACATCTGCACTGCCCAGGTGAGCGGCCGCGGGCGGTGGCTCCTCCTTCCCGCCGCCCCACCTCATCTGCCCCTGGACATGCATAAGCCGCTGCTTCCACTTGTCCCCCCGTTGTTGGGCGCTCGCTTCTGGGCCACCCGGTAAGAAATTAGGGCGCTGTGCTAGGAAGGGGCGGGAAAGCCCCTCCCACTTCCGTGCTGGCCCTTTTGCGGGAGGACAAAATCAGGCTAAACGCAGAAGTTGGGTTTGTGGATATCCTGGATGCGCAAAGGCCCCCAGGGCGGGCGGGCGCGCAGGAGGTGCGCTTCACCCCGCCGAAGGCAGCTTGGCCCAGTCGCCGACCGAGAGCGGGCACGAGGCGGCGGCGAGCCGGGGCGCCCGGCACGGCTTCCGACGCGCGGGGCGGGCGGGGGCAGGGGCGCGCTCGCCGCCCGCGGCGCTACTTACGGCTGAGCGGCCAGCGCCGCGTCCGGCGCCTCCAGAGGCTGTTCCGCAGCAGGCAGCGGCAGGGCAGGCGCGCAGGGCGCTCCATGTTCCGGAGAGGCGGCCGCCCGTCGCGGCGCCGGAGCCAGCGGCGACCAAGCCTCGGCGCGGATCGCCGTGCGGAGGGGGCGGGCGTCCAGCGGGAAGCGCGGCTCCCCAGCTTCGTCTGCGGCCACCGGCGGCGGCTCTGGGAGGACCCGGCGGCGGGGACGGCGGCTGGGGCACCCGCAGCAGCCCGGCCCCCGCCTCCGCCGGCCGGGCCATGTTTTATGCATGAGGGCGAGAGGCGCGTAATTTCATCCAGCCCGCGGCTCGGCGTGCGCGCAGGCGAGAGCGGTCGCCAGGTGACCGGCGGAGGAGAAAACGGCACCCCCCGGCACGTGTGCGCGCCGTCGGAGCGCGGCTCCTGCGGAAAGGCCGAGGCCGCCCTGCTCGCTTCAATCGAATTCGGTGTTTTCGCTCGGGACGCTCAAGAAGCACTCCTAGGGCGCAATCCTTTGCCAGTGGCCTACAAGTCCCAGCATGCCCCGACGGCACCTGCTGGCCCGGGCAGTGTGGCTTTACATCTATATCATTCAGCGACTTAAACCAAGCACGCTCACCTGTGGTCTTGCGCGCGGTAGACTCCTCCTTGGGGCCCAGCAGTAACAGACATGGGGCGGCAGTACTGCTCGTTCCTGCTCTAACCATTTCTTTGAGATAGCAATTTTGACATTGCAGGCGTTAATTAATTATGAACATTTATATGATGCCTTAGTGGATAAAACTGGCTTTTTGTACAACAATTTGCAACAACGAAGGCTTGCAACAGTGAAAGCAGGTATGCTAAAAACTGTTAAACCATTTTTAAAGGTGCTTTTTGAAAAGAGCTAAATTGAAACAATGCTTTCATTTACCCGTTTCTAAAAACCCAGAAACTGTTCATGCGAGAGCACATTCCATGGCTTGGGAACAATGCAAGAGAAAACTCTCTCACACATGGCTATGGATGGCTAGGAATTCAAGGACCTCTCACTGCCTAGACATGCATATGAAAAAGCCCTTAGAGCTTTAAAAATAAGACCAACACCTTGGGCCTGTTTGCCCTGTCATAGCAAATCTGTTGCATGCGCTGAATTTCCAGAATTATTCTCACTGGCATAGCTGGCAATGTTGTCCGAACCTAGGTGGCATGGTTTCTTGGTGGGTAGTGGGAGCAGCCCTTAACACAACAACAGCCCACTTAGGTAAACAGTGGAGGTAATTAGAGATGTTCATCAGGTACATGATGGCCTGGGAGGCAGAGTTAACAAGCTGCTGTGGCTGATTAAACACACCACAATCATGTGAACTGGCTCCTTGAAATGTGCCCTCCTGCTTCTCAGGAAGTGGCTTGCCCGTTTGCCAAGTACACATGAGGTGAAGTGCAGTGGATAATAAACCAAGCCTACTTTCCTTAGTGAGAGCTAATTCTTTATCTCTGCTTCTCCAGCCTTCTTGCTACCATCTGCTTTGAGAATTTAATCCCTTTGGGACAGCATTATACACCATCTACTTAATCTCAGTAGTGTGGTTATTAAGAAACTGAGCTGTGAATGTAACAACTCCTTTGTCTGAATCTAATCTCTACCGTAGATTCAGCAGCTGGGTTCAGACAACATGATAAGCCACTCTCAAGGATTGAGTGTGGCTTGTTGTTGAACCATGGGCTGGATTCACACAACGCAGAAAACAACCCTACAATGTTTCTGTGGCATACACATTTTTGCCCAGACTTAGCAGTCAGTTGATTGTGTGGTTTGCCCAGCCAGTGCAGTTTCCATGTTCCCCATTCCAACCTCCTAGCCTTGCCATGTATCACGGCAGCCCCCATGAGCGAAATCCCCATCTTTTCCTTATTCTTGCCTATGGACCACAATAGCCTCCCCTTATTGGTCCACTGTGGTCCTGAGGTGGGTTCATAGAATCATAGAATAGTAGAGGTAGAAGGGGCCACCTATAGTGTTTCCCAGCTGTCCCAGCCTCTACAGAGGTTTTTATGAAATGAAAATAAACAGTTTTGCCATTATTTGTTTGGCAAATCGAAGCCAGGTAAGTCTATGGTGTTTCCATACAAACAATGGTAAAATAGCAATCCTGGATCTGGACAAGTGGAGAAAGTGTGTTGAAATGTGGATGCTTTAGAACATAAAACTGGTTGCAGAAAACAAATTCTCCCATGCAGAAACTCTGGAATTGGGCCAAGATGAAGCCACATACAATGGTAAGATTTCACCATGGCTTCTTGTGTTCAGTGAACCTGCCCATGATTGTTCATGTTGTCTGAACCCAGCTGTACTAAGAAGCCATGTTAATTATGAGCAAGTCATGCTGTTGAATTGTGAAATGAGGCTTGGCCACCATAGCTGAGTTCAACCAATACAATAACCTAAATTCCCTAAAACAATCCCATGTGTGCATTTTCATGCTATTTAAGCCCAGTCACAGTCTTATGGCCCTGAGAAATACATATACAGTATATAGGATGACAGCATGAAGGAGCAATAATGTAATGCAGTGAAAATTTTGTACATCATGTATCATGCTAATAATTAGAATGTCCCAGATGTCCCTCCAGACAGTAGCACAAAATCAGCTCCTATGAACAAAAAGTTCTCCCCAGTCAAAAGCCAAGCCTTTTCCTAAAATTATGTGCAAGATTTTACCTGTATATTTATCTGGATATAAAATTGTAAGTATTGTGGCCTAACATTCCACTGATGAAGAGTGTTTGGTGTTTTTTTTTTTCTTTTGCACAATTTGCCTATATGGCTTCTTTTTGTACAAAGAAAGGGGGTTCTCCAAATTGTTTGTTGTAAAACTAATGTCCTGTTTCACAAAGTCATTTAAAACTGCAGAGTAAACTGTTGAGCGGAGTAGAATATTCCTGGTGAAACTCGAGAGCCTCACAGACTCCTGAGTGGCTTCATCTTTCATTTCAAGAAATACACACCAGGTTCATTAAAAACTTCTTTGTTCAATTGTTTTTGTATTAAAATGTGGTACATATTTGCATGCATTTTCAACATTAAGCCATCTATCTACTAACAAGAATTCAGACAATTCTAGGGCACTGTAAGTGTACCAAGTATTGGGTTTTCAACTATTTGGGGTTCAATCCAATACATCTTTTGAAAGAAAAGATAATTCCTAACACATCTCAGCACTATTTCTTGTTCTCTGACCAATTGTAGGTCTACTGTCCTGCTGGTTTATATTTGAGCCTGTGAATATTATCTAAACATGTACGTGGAAGCAAATCCTGCTCTAGACAGCAGAATTTACTTCAGAGTATATGCACTGAAATCACAGCTCCTGTTGGGAGTGAGAGGAGCTGCTTTGGACACACATTCTCAAGGGCTGCTGACTGGTCTCCAGAAGAAGAATCAGAAGTGATGGGGAAGAGGGAATGTGGGTCATCCCCAGGTATTGAAATGAAACACTTACTCCAAGGGCCAGACTCCCCAGATACTCAGGCAGTCGCTGGGAATAACCAAGATGCACAGTTGGCAGGAGGGGGCTTGGAACAGAGGACACAGACAATGTGGGCAACCTCTTGAACCCATAAGGCGGTTCAAGAAGAGAGATGCTCTTTTTCATAAGGCCCCTCCTGAAGGGATGTGGTCCAGGCATGCTCGTAAGGGAAGTTCCTGGAGGTGAATACTAGACTCGGCTCAACAAACCACTCCACGCATGCTCAAAGATTTAACTCTGTGCATACTCAAAGATTCATTCTGGGTGTTTGTGCATCTGAGGAAGTTCACCACAGCATATTTCTTTCCCATTTAAAAAAAATCAACTTTATAATTGGCAGACAGTCAGATGCATATCACAATGCAGTGACTGGCTGCAGTCACAATGGCTTATTTTATTATTTTTACTTTAAAATGTTTTCATTCTGGGCAACAGCAGGAACCCAGCAGGTGAGGCAGATGGACTTCTGGATGTGCAAAGAACCAGAGTCTATTTTTGGGTTGTGTGTATGGTTGCATGAAGCGATGCACATTGGTGCAAAAATAATAGCAATAATTCCTGATTTCACATATACAGTGATGTGGTCTGAGTGGGCAATGACTGAGATGCGTAGCATTCCCATTCCAGCGTGTAGGCTTCCTAGAGGCATTTGGCTGGGCTATTGTGAAAAACAGGATGCTGAAGTAGTATATCTTCTTTCTAATCCCCAGTGGTCTTAAGCCTGGAATAGCCAAAAGCAAAAGAGGGCAGAGCTCCTATATGTCTGACAACTGAAAAGCTATGCCTGCTCATATTCCTGTCCCCTACTAGTTACCTTCACATTTTTCCATCCAGTCTAACTCTCACCATAGGGGCTTTTTTGCTTAATTTATTCTGCCCAATGCCATACACACTGATGGTTCTATATAAATATATCGATAATAATTGAACTAGTACGTAGCCAAGACCAACAGCATTCTTTATCTTTTTCAGATGCAGTTGAGATCCATGCAAACAGGCTCTGAAGGCTATTACTGAAAGGTAAAAGGAACTTTACATGAACAAGGTGACATTTCTTTAATTAGAATAGTGGCAGCCCCTGTCTCTTTCATTATTCACTTACAGCTGCTCCAGAATACAAAATTTATATTAGTAAGTGAGGCTTAACAGTGGGAGTGGATGGGCTATGGATAAAAATGGATTTATAATTAGGACTGTTACAGATTTTTTAAATTTTATTCATGTTGTCATAAATATTACCTGTTACATATTTTACAAAATCAGTCATAAGGAAAAGGGATGCAAGGGAGCAGTGAGGCTGCCTGTCTTTTGAATTATGTGTCTATGTTATCTCAAGATTTCTGAGGCTTGAGACTCTGCTGAACAGTTCCATGAGTTTGTCATTCACATGACATTAGTTTATTCCCATTCCTTCCCAACCGTAAAACAGACATCCTGACATAGTGGTTAGAGTATGGAACTGGGACAGGAGATCCAGGTTGAAGACCCCACTTTGCCCTAAAGCTCACTGGTCACAGACTGGCAGCCCAACCTACCTCGCAGGCTTGTTGTGGGGAGGATAAAATAGAGCAAGGAAGATTATGTAACCTTTGGGTTCCTTGCAGGAGAAAAGGTGGGATGTAAATCAATAAGCCAACCTACTCTAATTCTTGTAATTCCTTTATTAGCCTCCATCTTTCTCAGCTTTGCCTTCTTCATTCTAAATGGCAATTGATTTGTTATTGCTTCTCTCCTGCATCTTATTTAGTCCATTCGTTTTTCTTTTACTCCCTTCATTTTCTTTCTTTTCCTTATTGGATCTTTTCTTGTGATTTCTCCTCTTTGATCCAGTCTTATCTATATGCTCTTTTTCTTTGCTCTTTCATCATCATTGCTTTTGATGGAACTTGTGGTTATTTCTTCTATTGTGGAACTTGTGGTTATCTTCTTCTATTTCACTTCCCTGTCCTTTCTCACTACTCTTTTTCTCTTTTTCCCTTGGAACATCCTACCTAGTGATCACTTATTTGCATCACCCCATAATTGTTTCTGAACAGTGTTTCCCCATGCCTATGACTGCTAATATCTACCTCCCCTGTTCCTTTTCTCTTCTTTTTGTGACTTCTCCACATTTCTTCCAGATAGACAGCTTGTCTTTTTAGACTTAAAGACTCTGGGCAAGGATAGTGTTTTTGAAAGAGTATTACAGAAATACTATACAAAACTGACCTGTTACGACACTTGATACTTACTAATAGTAAGTATTAATATTTTAATCTGGCCAATAAACTCTCACTATTTTATTATACCTTGGGGAAGCTATATAATCCTCAGATGAGATCTGTAACTACCTCAGATTTTATTCTAGGGCTTTTATATGGCAGCTGCTGTCTCCCTATTTCTATTTACAACTCTGCATTGAAGTATCTTGGCATCTATAAAAGCTAAGAAACTGTGCACATGAATTTATGAATTCATGCACATTTTTCTTGGAACATACGGGTAGTTTTGCAGCTGTCCTGGTTTACTTTCTAATATGCCATTTTATATGATTCATAGCAGGTCTTCACAGTCTGGTGAATGGAGTAACCTATGGAAACATCAAGGAAAATATATATTAAAATAAAAACAGAATAGCTGTCTGCCTTTCATCTTACAGTAGATATTACACACAGTGCAGCAGGATGCTTAGCATGCAGACTAATCCTAAGATTGTTTCTCAGAAGCCCCACTGTTTTTGGCAGAACATTGGGTCATAAAATAGAATTGTTGAATTGCCTTGAATTTCAGAACTGCACAAATTTTCTCTTGAAGCTGCCCATTTTTTCCCTGGAGCTGCATATATTGCATCTTGTTGCACATTTTAAAAAGCCCCGAAAACTGGATAGAGAAAGTCATATATTTTCTCCAATACCCATTCAAGAACCAATGTTAAAATGTCTTATGATCCCACACCATGAAGATAGGCATACTCAAAGTGAGTAAAAGTTATAGAGCATAAAAGCATGTCTATTTTGAAATGGCACTATCTGCAAACTAATAGAATGTTTTCTTGGTATATGCTGCTTGTTGTCCTCTCCTGCTTTTTGTTCTTTTAATAGAAACTAAGTTGCCAAATGAAGTAATCTCAACATTTTTTGCTTTTGTGCAGGCAGAAGCTATTGATTCTACATACAACTGGCAGCAAGCCATACTATTCTTTTAATAACACAAAGGATTTTGCTGGATGATTTGCATTAAATACTCTAGTCTCAGAGCACAAAAAAGAATTTCAGAAAAGCTTAATTGTGTGTGTCTATTTTCCTTTCCCATACTGTCTCCAACTCATTTTTTCATAAAAGAATGCAAAGTGTCAGAATAAAAGAAAAAATGCCAGCATGTTCTCTCACAAGTTTTACTTTGAAATTTTACTGTGGCATATAAGACTTCAATTACACCATAAAAATGCAAACTGCTGAGCCAGGCTGTGCCCAGTTACTTTGAAGCTCACGTAGGCTATGGAAAACTTCGGGTTCCTATGTAGCAGTGTTTGTCAGACTTTTGAAGATGCTGCCATTTTACCAGCTCCTTTTTAACATGCCCACTGTATTACGATGCCCATCAGGAACAGGGGAGTAAGAAAGATAATCCTTCGCATACAATATTTATTTATTTAGCATATTTTTGGCTTTGCCCCTCTCTGACTTAGTGAGCACAATGCACAATAAGCTCAAATAATTAAAACATATATAAATAAAAATACGGGGATTAATGATAAAAGCAGAAGCAGCATTAACTCTTAAAGACTTGGCAGAACAATATTGTCTTCTCCAGCTGTCCAAAGGACACTAAGAAAAAGGGTTAGTTTCCCTTACTGCCTGGGAAGGGCATTCCACAACTGGGGTGTTGCTACGAAAGGGGTCTTTCGCAAGTTCCCAGTGAAGGAAGGGGAAAGAATGGGCAATCCATAACATGGATAAAGGTAATGTGCCTGGCATACCTCTACTCTTCCATGGCCATTGGTGGAATAACAAATTTAGAAGTGGAGGCAGGAGGCCCTTCATGATAGAGCCACACCTCCTTCAAAGATTATACAACCTATAAAAATGAGCTTTGTCCCTTTGTCGAAATTTCTGTTGAGCAATGAATGCAAGATGAGGGCATCTCTTTTTGAGGTGAAACAGTGACAGCTTCTAGAAGTTATTTCTTAGTATCTTATTTAGTAGGAATGAATATTTTCAATTGTATTCATATACTGCTGTCCTGCCAAAAAGCTCCCAGAGTGGCTTATGTGGAATTAAGTTCTACCAGTGCTGGTGGGCTTCCCTTTCTTTTGATGACCATCACCTAGCTTGGTTCCTCTTCTCTTTCTCCCTTGCTTCACTCGTGGAAGAAAGAGCTTTTGTTCACAACTAAGACTCTTTCCCTCTGCTGGAATTTGCCTTGCCTTGCTGCTTTAGTTCAGAGAGAGCGCTTGAGTGGTGACCACAAGGTATATTTCCCCTTTTCTCTCTCTCCTCTTCCATACATTTGTGGGTCATCCATAGATACTGTGATTTTGAGCAATAAAACTCAGCATATTTGGAATCGAAGGAGAGATGTGAGTGAATGGGGGCACCATCACAAACATACTGTGGGCATAGAAAGGGAAAAGTATGTGTGTGGGACAGAAAGAGCGTTGTGTGTTCAATATTTTTCAGATCCTAAACATGTTTTCTCTGAAGAAAATACTACTTATTCTGATAGAGTTATGGTGCCATCCTATGCCTGTTTGGACAGAAAAATCCCACAACTCTCAACAATGCTGAGAGTATACACTCTAAGGAACAGAGACCTATTTGATTTTCCAGTGAAGACCAAGCTTTTCTTTGTAGCATCTTTGTTTGCCTGTTTATGATTTAGTTATAGCCACTGTAGAATGCCTGGAAATGCAAAAGCCCCTGCTCCTCTCCACATTCATGTTACTATGGATGCATTATTTGTGCATTGCGAAGAAGGCTTTCCTACTTACAAGCAAATGCTTTCCACAGGTTGGAATATCTCTTCATTTGATGCCTTGTTGCCCTATCTGAATGAAACCACATCACATGGTAAGGTTCCAGCCAGAGTGGCCAAGCAAAGGGGTGGCGGGGAGGCAGCCATACGCTGTCCCCCAACTTACTACTCCCCCTTGCTTTCAGACCTTTACAGCTGTGGTTAGGGAAGTCTGCCCCTAGAGACTGGAGATGTTACTTCAGGTTTCATCCACATTTCATCCACATTTCAATTAATACAAATCAGTCAATGCATCAAAGAACGCAAAGGAATCCTGAGGTGCATGCCTTCATTGTATGCATGCCAAAATTCCAGGTGTGTAAGTTTCACAGTCTTGGTGCTGTGGTAGTCACACACACACACACACCCACCCATCCACCCACCAGCACCATCATCATGATGAACTGGCTGTATTTCTGTAGTGCTGTCTGGGCAACTAACAAAACAAAGGCTAATCGATAAGAAACAAAAAACCAGCTAAGATCTACAATAAACATTTCAAACAATTCTTAAGCACATCATTAGCATACAGGCATGGCTACTTAAACTCTACATAATAGGCATTTGATCTAGCTTCATACAACACTGTTCTTGTGCCATCTACTGGTGCTTTTCCATATTTTTAATGCAATCTCAACACACAGCTTTTCTGCATTAGCCTTCTCAAAACAATGTCATCAAAATGATATATACAATAATGTATGAGGAGCCTTCAATATTATTTTGTTGTTTTGCAGGGTTCACTGAGCTCTGTGAACATAGCTTGCAAAATTCTGCACTTAGTTATAGGTGTTCAAGTTAGATTTCTCTTGTGGTTGCCATGTGCTGAAAGTGTTGGAAGAATAAGTGTTGCTGTCATATCACATTGGGTCTAAACTGCTTTAAGTATCCAATATTACAATTAATTATTCAATTGCAACTCTTGGGATTTGCCCAAACAGGAGCCAGTTGTGATGTACATATGTCATTAACTGTAAATTTTCTATAGATATGCATCCTGTGGAAGCCAAAATGTCTTAACCAGGTAACAAGAATAGTCACTTAGTTCTGTAACTGCATTCAGTGGCCAACATCAGATGATCCTGTAAGTTACATAAGGTAGACTTTTTAGCCTAAAATAAGCCACATAATTAAATTATTTCAAAATTTGCTCCGTGTGGTTTGACTTCAAATAAGAAAGAAAGAAATTAAACAATGCAAAATAAATTAAATAATGCATCTCAGGGTTTTAAGAAAATGATAGAGTGGCCAGCAGGAATTTTCATCATTGCCACTTTATGCTCAACAATGCATATTGACTTTGGAATTTTTACAAAATCAAAGGAGTGCCTATTATGTGAATCACTCTTGGCTTGATTTCATAAATATGAAAGCCACATGTACCCTTCCTTCCTGTATTTCTGTGTGGCTGTGCATCTGGAATTAATGAATAAGCACCCCCTCAAGGGACTTTAATTATCATAGCAGGCAGGCCGTGGTGAATTCAATTACCCTACTGGTGGGGAAAATAACAAAATAAACATGTGGAATCTCAGTTCTTTACTCTCCTCTTGTAGGAGAGTTTTTCAATGCTATAACAACTTTTATGATGAAAAGCAGAGGTTTTAGAGACCTCAACTAACCCTGTGACTTTTTTCAGAACACCTTAAGAAGTTTGGATATATTGATGATTGTGTGCAGGCATTTGTTTCTAGATGACGTGTGCTTTCTTCTGCTTAAATAAACAGAGAAACAATCATATCCTTGTAATTGGGAAAAACAGAGGAATGAAAAAAATACGTGTTGTCATTAAAAAAACAAACCGTAACATCTCCAAACAGCACCGTTTTGGTTTTGGTAAATATTTATTAAATATGTTTAAGTATTAACAGCAATAGTACAATTTGGAAAGGATACCCTTAATTAATTGAATGCAGTTGCACTGTTTTAATTCTTGGCATTACAAGCAGCTAGATTTGAAAGTGAATTTAATATAATGTATGTACTTGTTCTGTTGAGATGGGTGAACAGACCATCTGAGCCTGTTTGCCATTTTATCAAAGACCATACATTTATTTTGGTCTATCTTTATGTACAAATTTCTCTGGTCTAAACTCACGTGTTTTATTCTTGTGGATATTTAGCATCTCACCATGTAGCTGCTAAGTCAGGGGTGTCCAAGCTTTTGGCTTCCCTGGGTTACATTGGAAAAAGTGTCTTGGGCTACACAAACACTAATGAAAGTTGGTGAGCAAACAAAAAAATTAAAGTGATATACACCACCATAGATAAGCAAAAAAGTCCTCACATAATAATCCTAATTATGTGCTGCCCCGTTCAGAGAGTATTTTCAAATTGTCAAGCCGGTCCCACGTTTGTGAACACTAATATAGAAAATGAACATATCTAAGTAATAAAACTTCATTGATGTTTTGATATTTTTATTGTAAAAGAAAAGAGGGCAACATAAAATTTGACATTTGGTTCGATGGAGGTAGTTGCAATTCTCAGAGTTCTCAGGATTTTCATCAGATATTTTGGTGCTAATTTTACTTTTAGTGTGCTTCATTTTTGAAAATAGTTGCTCACAAATGTATGTGCTGCCAGAAAGTGAAGACATGAATAAGGCATGATTGTGAAGTGAGGGATATTTGTCTCTGGGAAGACAGGACCTATAAAGGTCCATGATCAATTTTTTCTTTGAATGTCAGATTATAGCTCTATGCATTCTATTTGAAAATTGGCAGGTAACATTTATGTCGACTGAAAATGGAGTTGCAAAATATACCAAAATGATGTTTATTTTTTCTGGAAATCTTGAAATCTGTTTTCAAATTATTGTTTCAAATCAAAAAGCAAGGCTGCATATTTTTCACTGTTCCCAGGATGGTGTTTAGCCAGTATGTCAAAATGTATAAAGTTGTTTGCAGTGGTAGGTTGAAATATTATTGATAATAGCTGTGTTTCACTCATCAAATCACCATGAGCACATGTAATGTCTGATGGTGTCAATTCAACTGTCTTTACTTGGACGATACTGGAATAAACACACTGGAAGCTGCACACCACCATAAAAGTGAAGTCATGCATGCATACAAGTAGCGAGAGCATATGTACATTTATTTTATGTGACATTACGACACAACGTTGTCATCTACAAGTTCATGCTTGAGAACTACACAATTGAGTTACCAAAAAAAAAAAAAATCACAAAAAAAATATCTCATAATGTTTTAAGTAAGTTTACAATTTTGTGTTGGGCCGCAGGTCGGACACCCCTGGAGATAATGATTTGGTTGGATTCTTCAAGGGCTGGCAGGAGAATTCAACCTCCATACAGCCACCCTCTGTGGTTTTTAACAACTGTTAGGAATGATTTGTTGTGACAACAAGTTAAAGATGGGCCAGCAATGTGATGCAGCCACAAAAAGGCAAACACTATTTTGGGATGCATAGACTTGAGGTATCACTTTTAGAAAAGAGAGGCACTCATTTCCCTCTATTCTGCACTAGTCCAACCTCACCTGGAATATTGTATTCAGTTCAGGGCACCCAGGTTTTTAAAAGATGCAGAAATATTAGAAAAGGCTTCAGAGGAAGGCAACAAATATGATCCATGCCTAGAAACTAAGTCCTATGACGAGAGGCTGAAAGAACTGAGCCTGTTCATTCTCAAGAAAAGAAGACCGTGAGGGGACATGATAGCACTCTATAAGTACCTCTAAGGCTGTCACAGAGAGAAAAGAAAACATCCCTTCTCACTTATCCCAAAGTGTAAGGCATGGAACAATGAACTTAAACTACAGTACACTGGGTGCAGGCTAGACATGAAGAAAAATGTCCCAACTGTCAGAGCGATATGACAGTGGAACCAGTTGCCAAGAGAGCTCTTCCACATTGGAGACATTTCAACAGTTATCTGAGTGGGATGGTGTGACTTGGTGCCCTGCACCAGCAGCAGGTTGGACCCCATGGCCTTCTTGGTCTCATCCAACCATACTATTCTATGACTCTGATATATAGCTTGATCAGACATACCATCTTTAGTAGGAGACTGGTTTCAGGATATATAGAAAAGACAGAGAGATACTTAATTGCATGAAGATACCCAGTTCATATTGTTCTTCCAGCAAGTATACCCTTATCTATCTGAGGAAGCAATGCAAACAATCTTTATTAAATCTGTTTATTTTTTCCATTTTGTTTGTCAATATCTTGCAAAGAATAAGAGGCATACAGCAATTGACAGTATTACTGGATACATACATTTAAGATGTCTGAAACCCGTATTTCCAGATAGTACTAAAAGAAAAGCTGATAACAGCTTAGGAGAGTCATTTATGATTATAATTTACGATTATTTATAATCAGCACACACAGAGAACAATAAACTGTCTTCTCTGTGTATAGATCATAGATATTTTGGGGGCAATAACATTATTCAGTAATTATGTCTGAGTACATATTAATTACACTTTCTCATAGAGGATCCAAGAGGAAACTGCATTTGTTAGAAGGTGTTTCTATCAGCAACTCTCATTATTGCCTGCACAGTGACTACATTTTTATTTCACGTTCTTGTCTGTTGTGTCAAGAAATGCTTCCAGTCAGGTGGTACCAGAGGAAGTTTTATTTGGAAGTGATTCCAAAACCTTGAAATATAATAAAAATAGGGTTATGCACAGAAGGACATTACGTACATGGAATCAATTATTTTTGGTCCAGTCTACAGACAGTGAAATGTTTTCCAACCCCCTCTGCCAACCCCATGTGGACTAGGAAGGGCTGCCATTCTGTGGTAGAGAACATGCTTTGCATGCAGCAAGTCCCAGGCTCAGCCCTTGACATCATCTGGCAGGGCTGAGAAGGACCCCTGCGGAGCCCTCCAGGTAGACTACCGAAACAGTGGTGCAACTTGGACAGTGCCAGGTCTTCTGGTCATCTACTGGGACCTCATGGATTCTGAGCATTGGGTTTACCTATTTGCTTTGCACAGGAGATCACCAGCAAGCTGGAGAGTCCTATCGCCTCTTATTTGTTTCTCTCTGTGGCTGGAGCTACAGGAGAATTCCACATGGGACATTTCAGTAGTGCACAAAACACAGGGACTCAGATAACAAAATTCGTAAGATCAAGTGTGAATGGAAAGCGTATGCAAACTTTGGTTTACACAGAGGTTCCATTGGGCAGAACGGACAGTAGGAAATTCGGAGCTATTGTTGCATTTTGTTTGCACAGGTAAATGTATTATTTCAGTCACTTTAGGCAAATGATTGCACTCAGGGCTTTGTTGAGGGGAAGTAATCTGAGGACAGCCAAGAGCTGAAGAAGGAACCATAATTAGGACTGAAGGGTATGTCAGAAGAAAAGATACAGTAAGTGCACTTGTAATGGCCATATCTACTGTCTGGAGGGGCTTAGATGGGGCAGGAGCTCCGCTGAATGGGGGAGTATCTGCCCTAGTGACTTCCAGTATGTCTGTGGAGAATGGTCGAAGATCTTGCAGCTTCTGCCAGTGGCACACCATTAAATGGGCTGTTCCAGGATCACTGGATTAATGGCCCCTTAATTCCCCTCCAAGCTGCCAGAATCAGGCCTGGTAAAGGTACTTTCCCTCCCAGTGAAAACATTAGGGTTTCAGTGGAGGAGGAGACATAAAGAACCCCTAGAAAAGTAAGAAGCTGAGAATGCCCATCCTAGCTGGCATATTGGAACGGGCAGTTGTTCCATCATTTAATTGCTTCCTCTGCCCGTTTTTTGAATTGTTCTAAGCCATAGCATCCTCTGCATCTTATACCTATAGACAATTGCTATGAATTATAACAAATTGTTTCCACACAGGACTTATTTACAGAAGAATCCATTTCTTATTTGGTACTCCTGAGGCATAAAGAATGAGACTATCCTAACCAATAAGGCTACTCCACCTTCCACCGGTTTTATTCTTTGCACTCAGAAATATATTTTCTGGGGCATTTTAGAATAAATGAAAGGTTCATTGTTCTGACAGCTGGCAATTAGAATGGCAACCACAGACTGAAGGAGCTTACTGATGATGGTATATGTCGGGGTCACGCTGTAGCCGAGTTTGGAATCCTATATACAGATCATCCCAGAGTAATCCATGCACCACCACATGCCGTATGACATTAACTCTGGCTTTTATCTGTCGTAAAAGACAAAACAGCATTATCTACAAAGCACTGCATCTAATTTCAGATGGCTGTGGCTGATGGAGTGGTTGTCCAACACACCTGGACAGCCCCAGGCTCAGGAGGACTGTGATATGCAACCAATAGAATCTAAGTATGAACCTGAGCTCTTCATCTGGGAAGCATCTTAATCAACATTGTGACCCACTTCTAATCTTCCCATCTGTTCCCACCACTTCTCCCATCTTTTTCTAAAATCTATTAAGGAAGTAGAAGCAGAATAGCTTAACAAAGTCTTTTGACTGGTGCTGCTAAGACATCTTCATCTGAAAGTACCGTGGGTCTATGGTATAGTCCACTTGAAAAGGCAGTGATCAGAGTTTACCATCTTTATAAATCACCATCTTGTTTGTTGCTTATGTTACTCACACTTTTAAAAGCTTTAAAAATAACCTAAACAACACTGCTCATTTAGCCATCCTACTGGGTCCCTCTCTAATGAAACTAACTTAAGTGTTTCTTCAAAAGAAGTTTTTTATCAGGCAAAAATGTGAACCAGATCTTCAGTTGTCAAGAGCATTATGCAGGCATGGACAGGGTAGGGTGAATGGCAATACCCACAGGACTAACAAAAGCCCCTCTGATTATTTATCTTTCTAAGTTCTCTTCTGACTAATGTGGATGGTAGAACAACTGAACTACCATGCATCATATGAGATGTTGAAATTAAGGTTATGTGTTGGGACTGTCTTCCCCTTTTCCCCATGGACATCCATTTATTTAGTGTTTAAATCTAAGCAGCACATGGGAATATGTTTCCCAGAATGCTTTTGAAAGCCTCTATGACAGAAACCAGATTTTCCATTGAAATGCATTGAACTGGAGTTTTTTAAAAATCAAAAGCTTATTTTCCTATATACTCTTTCTTATTCATTCACAAGTGCTTTTCCCCCCCACCCACCAAAGCAATTCAAATGAAACTATTTAAGCTTGGCAAGCTCTCTGTTTGTTGGCTCTACCCTCCCCCATCCTCCAATCAGGGACAGTAATAAGCAAGTAAAATTTTGGAGAACATGTGAAAGTGTGCATTTGTATTGCAAACATGTGACTTACTTCCTCATATGGGAAATCACGGTTTGGTTTTTCTGCAGGAAATGATAAGTCCAAAAAATCCACCAAATAGTTAAAGCCTCCAGGCAAAGGATTGAAATCGTCATCCGTTTCTATCACCTAGGTAAGACAAACAGACCGCAACAAAGTCATTTCCATTTTAGTGTATATACTGTTAAAGAACAAGCTGACGATTGATCGTGTTCCCCAAACTATTCAAGTTTTTTCTTGTTCTTTCCATCTATCCTTGATGCTTAAAAAGTACCCCTTTTTGGAATTTTCACTATTGTTAATTGTCATGGCCACAGTTCAGTGGTTTTGTGTTTGTCTACACTTTCGACAAGCTTTATTTGAGGCACAAAGTCCTCATCCTCTGAAGAGGAGGCATTAACGTAAACTTGCTAACCCACATTCCGCCAGGAGGGCCTGCCATTTCTTCAAGCAGGTGCTCTTGAGAATCCTTTCAGGTGCTCTCACACTGGAATGTTTGCCTCTCTCCCTGAGTTCACCAGCTGTAGCTGGGCATCGAGAAGTTGCTCCTGAATTGTACTTCTTTCTTCTGTTCCTACATTCCCCATAGCCGCTCCTGGGTGCAAGCACTTACCTTCTCCTTCATCACCACTTCCAAGGCGCACCTGTTCTGATGAGGACCATACCCCACCCTCCTCAGCCATCAGCGCCTCACACGTGTGGCACAGTCTCGATGCCAACATTCAGTTTTCCTGGCACCAGGCTTCAGAATGCCCTACGCACATACATGTCTCAGTCTCTCTTTCTGCCCTTGCTCCTCCCATCTCGGGGTCAACTAGCTGCCGCTTCTCAGGCGTCTCTCTACTCTCCAACCCCAACCATGCCAGCTGCATTGCAGCCGATTAGCAGCTCTTTTAAAGTCCACCCTCCATCACAGCCTCCAGGCTTTAGCCATGCACAGTAGCCATGGACGCCTGCCCAGCCGACTCTTGAGAGACCTGAGGTCATGGATGAGGGTCGTTCTGGCCTGGGCCTGTCAACACCCATGCTTGACACTCATTTAAATAGTTGTCTCACAGCTGCAAAGTAGTAAAATATATTTCTAACTTTGACTCCCCAGATTAATCTGTCATGGTACGAACATTATTACACATGTCAGGCTTTCCCATATATTTCCAATTTTACCTCTGTACATTTCATGTAACTGATAAAACTTAGGATGCCAATGAAATATAGTATGTTGAAATTTGACATTCTTTAAGGTGCTGCAGGTGTTTGTTGCTGCTAAAGCAGCTGAAAACATTGCTACTCCTGTAGAATGTTATGTTGTCTTTGAACGATACTTATATAGAACATACCCTTATCACAAGATCATAGCCTTTAAATCCAGCCCAAAGGTAATATTCTTTCACCCAGGAAGGATACAGAAAAATCTCATGATCAACAGCAGATCCAAGTGTGTTTAAGTACAGTGTAAAATCCCATGAGTCTTTGAAGATGTGTGTCCCTGCTGGAGGATCCACAATTCCCATACTAAAAGAGAGAAAATAGTGTATGAGTAACAATCAGATATTTAAAGAGCTCAATTGACAAAAGGCCCATTGGAGTTGCTATCTGATCTCCAATAGCACTTCCTTGTCTTGATACACTAGATCAGAGTGGGACCTCTTTTGGCCAGGAGGCCAAACTCTATTTCAGAACAGCTCTTGGAGGCCCCATTCCAGTGGTATGTGGAGCTGACAGGAAAAGAAGCAGGAAAAAGGGAAAAGGTGTAGGATGGAAAATATTCACATGCTCTTCCAAGCTTAACACCTTAGGAGAAACATTTCTACCTTTTGTGATGGGAGAACAGCTGTACAACATTTTCAAAGCCACCAAAGGACAGGCAGAGAGGAGAAAGGGTATGGCCACCTAACGAGATCCCTGAGGTTCTGCAGCCCTAAAATAGATATAATTCTCATACTTTCATACACTTGTTAATTTTTTAGAGTCCTGCAAAGGGATTTTACTTCTTCGTGTTGTACAATTATTCAAAGCAAAACTAAAACCTAATATATGCGATCAGTAGATGTCAGTGATAAATCAAAGGCTTCACTAAACCTTTGATTCCCTAACTCATCGGTTTTCTGCTTGCAGGAGGATATTTTGTGGGACTCATTAACCATTGAATGCTTTCCAGCCCAGCGTGGGTTTTATCTAATGTGTCTAATGCAAGGCTGGATAGAACTGGATACTTGCATGCAGTGTTCTGATGCCCCCAATGCAGTGCAGTTGCAAACGCTCTTGTGAGATCAGATCTCAAAGTGGCTCTGCCACTCAGAGTAGCTGGAATTAAGCTAGAGGGGTTCTCTGTTTTCTGAGGGTACGTTTTCTGCCCATAGCTAACACAGTTCTGCAGAAGGTGGTTGACAGATGTGCTTACTTACAAACTTTTGAAGCTTTTTAATATAAAAACAATAGACAATTGTTTAATATAAAAACAATAGACAATAAAAAAACAATTTTTTTAAAGTTAAAATCACCTATCAGTTGGATCCCTGAGAACTCTTGCTAAGTCCAGTATGGCTCCAGGTTTTGGTGTCCATGTTGAAACGCCATTGCTTTTCTTTTTAATTAGTCTGTTCAACTCATCTGGGTCATTTTTAAGGTTGGTGTTTTTGATGTAACTAGGTTAAGGAAAGAGACAGGATGTGCTGTTTTCATAAGATTAGAAACAGAAAACAAGAAGTACAAAGAGAACAAGCACTAGCACTAGTCGCTTTTGAAATAATTCCATAATGTAGCAGTTTTTGTAGCAGTTTTCAGGAGCTTCTGCGGTCATGACCCCAGAGCCACCCCGATTATGTTGTGAGCCGCCCCGAAGCTTCGGCGAATGGGGTGGCATAGAAATGGTTTAATAAATAAATAAATAAATAAATAAGCACAGATACAATTCCCTTCTCCTGGGCTCCTCTGGGAAGAAGAGGGCTCCTTTCACGGCCAATTGAGATCCCGATCAAATGACAATAAATGGATAGATTATGGTGCATGGTGAAAGTTAGGACAAAAAGATGAAGGTGTACCTACTACCAGTTCCAGTATTCTTTTATGGTCTATGTCTTAGGCTTACATCTTAGTCCATTGTTAGGACATAAAGGATAAACTACAATTTATTCAAGAAAAAAATGAAAAGCATCCTTAAAGAGAGTGCTTTTTGGAAGAAGAGTGGAGGAAGAAGGGAAGGGAAGGGACCCAGCAAGTGCACTGTTTAATTTTCACAAGTTTAAGGTTTATACACTGCCCAGTCAAGTTATCATAGTGTTTTTCAGTATAATATAATTGAAAACACATAAAAATGAGGTAAAACAGAAAATCTGTAAGACCAACAAAAAAATAATATACAAAACAGAAAAAAGCCGGTGGGTAAATGCTTAAAAGTACAGTGTAAGGCAACAGCGGGGCATGGGGTAAGTCTTTATGGGAAGACCATCCCAAAACCACCACTGAGGACTTCCAATTGCACTCTTGTGCTTAGTTTCATAATTCTTCCTCCACATCTGCAAGACAAATTGCATTTACTTCTGATGATACAAAACACTTCAAATTTAAAAAGAATCTTTTTTCTAATGACATTAATGCTTTTGATGGCACTAGCCATGAATATTTCATCCAGATAGTTCTGTGAAATTCTGGTGCTTGTTCAACACTACTATAATAAATGTAGTGTGCTGTGAGTAGACCAGAAGACAATACCTGTCAGAAGGATGAGCTTCAACAAAATATCCTGCAAAAGGACAATAGATTTTTGGCTTCAGATCAGCAACCAGCTGGGCCTTGTAATTCAGCAACTTCTTCCTTTCAGTTTTAATAAATTGTGCTTTCCATTCCTCTGAAAAGTCAAAGTACTTATCAGATCTAATAGGGAAACATAATTTTGTTCTTCAAGGGTTTCAATATACTCATTTCTTATAATTCTTCTCATACTTTAAACTGAGTGAGAGAAATCAGACAGGACAGTAGAGCGGAAAAGAAAAAGTGACAGTGCAGAATAGAGGGGGCAGGGGGGATTGGTCTTGCTGACATTTAGATAGGAAAACAGAAATTAGGATGAGAGCAAATTCAAACCTGGCACCTCTGAACATGCTCTGGCGACTAATTCACATAGATCTTTACCTATCATTGTAGATCACCTAGTTTTTCATATTGGTAGAGAAACCATTGTCTGACAGCTGCAGACAGTGGAGCTTTGAAGAGCTGGATCACACCCGTTGTGTTTACTCTAGAATGAATATGGAGGGCAGGGAGGAGGAAAATGCTGCAGCTGCTCAATACGGATTCAAAGTCTGTTTTGGCCCTTTGTGTAAGGGTGCAGGGCACCCCTCCAGACTGGAACCCCCATGCATGGATACAAGACTAAACTTCTCTCCCAACCACTTTTTTCCTTATACGTATGTTCGTATGTTCCCCCTTGCACAGAGGCTTAAAACAGCACATAGTGCATACTCCCTTGGGATTAAGAGAAAAGTTTCTGCTGTTGAAAACCCAACTTTTTTGCCTGTTGAAGACACACATGACCTAGTTCAGTGTGGCCAGTGACTGGGAATTATGGGAGTTGGGCTCCATTCAGCACATCTGGAAGATACTAGGACAGGGAAGGCTGATTTTGTTAACGACCAATAGACGAGTGCATTTACATCATTTATGTACTGCTTTATAATATTTGTTTACAAAATGGTTTAGAGTATAAAAAGATGAACTGATGTCCAAACAATAATCAAAGCAAGCAAGAATAAATGTACCTAAGATACTTCAAGCCCAAATTATTTAAGACAAATATGTTTGACAGTTTATGTCAAAACTGGCAAAAACACTCAGTCATCTACTGGTAACATGTTTCTGCAGGTTTCCTCCAGTAAAAAGATAGACATCAGTGTTTGAATTGGCTAAAAGTTCCAGGAAGGCTTGTATGAAATCCCCACACAAACCACCTTACAATGGCCTAATTCAGAAGGCATGAACGACAGGGCTGAGGGCCAGATTAGATGTAAATGTTTTAATGGAAAGTGCATCAAGGTTTTTGTTTATTTATTTCATAGTGGGGCTGCTAATTTTCATTGGGGAGGTTCAACACGTCCATCTCCAGCTGTTGTCTCAGTCAAAATCTCCTGGCCTTCCACCAGGCTACTATTTATGTTGAGGTGAAAAGTTCTCCTTGGTGCTGTAGAATTTTTTATTTCCTAGGTTAATAGCCTTGCTGTGTCAGAACAAGGACCTAATGCTCTACCTTCTGTTCCTCCAGTGATCAACCAAAAGCCAATGAAACTAGATTATAGATCTGCAGAGGGAGAAAAGACTTGCTCTACTAGTGGAGCTTTTGAAAATTCTATGGCTATAAGTGGTGGCTTTCTGCATGCAGTCATGTCTGTGCAGAAGTTTGAGAAATTCCCTTGAAAATAGAAATGGCCGTTGTCTTTCTCTCATAGCTATTTTTGCCACTTAATAGGATCCTAGCTTTTCAGTTCTTTATTAAGTGGCAAAAATGCTCTCTAGCAAAAGTGGAGATTACAAAGATAAAGAAGTGATGATCTCCTACCCAGCATAGGATGAGCAGTTTGTGGGCTTACAATACACAATGGGATTGTACCCTAAATTTTGGGTGTGTAGTAGTGAACAAGAAAGGTTTGCTTTATGAAGGTTTCCCATCATGGTGCCAGTTTACTGAAAGTTCTTACAGGGCTCTGCTCAGCTACAGCAGAATGTAGTTTCTGGAGGGATAGCTTATATTCCTCTGATAGTAGTGGGCCACTTTGCACAATGACATATCCCAGTACTTATTTAAGTCAGGGTGTGCTGCAGTGTGAACAGCTGATTTTAAATATTCAAAGAATGACTGTCTTGTCATGTTGTGAGGTTGGGGGTGCTAGTTAACAAACCACCCCTAACCTCCAAACAGCAGAACCCCCTTGGGTTCTGTATTATGCATGGCAACCATCCATGGGTTGCTAGGTTTGAATGACACAACACATTTCCCAGCGGCTTTTCTGGCAGAAATTTTTGTTTCCTCATTCCTTATGTCAGCACAGTTTCTCCTTTTAGTCTCCTCCAATTGTCATCTGATGAAGAACACTCCCATTCATCTTACATAACACTGCAAGGAGAGAACAATTTCCAAGTCCCTATTCAATGAGCTGCTTTGTTGTCGCAGAATTGTAGAAAAGTAGAGCTGGAAGTGGCCAAAGGGCCCCTGGTTTTGGTCCCCTGCTCAGTGCAGGACACAAAATTAAACCATCCCTCTCAGATGGCTGTCCAGTTGCATCTTGAATGCCTCTAGAGACCAGGATACCTGAAGGAATGTCTCCCTCCTTATATGCCCTCATGCCCCTTAAGATCTATGGGAGAAGCCCTGCTCCGGGAACCTTCTCTAAGAGAGGTAAAAGGGTCATCAACTCGGAGTAGGGCCTTCTCTGCTGTGGTGCCCAGACTCTGGAATGTACTCCCCAGAGAGGTACGCCTGGCGCCAAGTTTATACTCTTTTCGGCTCCAGGCCAAAACCTTTTTATTTAAACAGTATTTTAAAATCTAATAGCTTTTAATTTCAGTCACTCTGTTTGTTTTGTAATTTATTGTTTTGTTGTGTTTTATTATTTACTGAAATTGTTGTTTTAATTGTTTTTAAATATTGTAAGCCGTCCTGAGATCTTATATAATAGGATGGCATACAAAAGCTTTTAGTAGTAGTAGTAGTAGTAGTAGTAGTAGTAGTAGTAGTAGTAGTATGGGAGAGGCCTCAACCTCCCTAGGTACTTGATAATACTTCTCTAACAGTCAGGTCATTTTTCCTGATATCTAGCCAGAATCTGGCTTCCTGCAACTTGAGCTGATTATTCCAAGTCCCGCACTCTGGAATGATCAAGAGATCCTATCCCCCTTCTTTGTGGCAGCCTTTCAACTAATAGTAGAGCATTCTCATATCTCACCTCAGTCTTCTCTTCCTGAGGCTAAACATGCCCAGTTCTTTCCATCTCTCCCTACAGGGAATTGTTCTGACTCCCTGCATCATCCTTGTTGCCCTCTTTTGAACCCTTTCCATTTTGTTTGCATCTCTTTTAAACTGTGGTCTCCAGAACTGGACACAGTACTCCAAATGAGGCCTAACCAGTACTGAGTAAGTACGAACTTGTACTTCACATGATTTGGAAGTGATACTTCTATTAAGCAACCTAAAATAGCCTTTGCCCTTTTTGCAGGCACATCAAGTTTTAAAATCTCGAGAACACAGGACTGTATTTGCAAACTTTAAAAGGATGTTGCATAAGAGCAAAAGACCACCTGTCCACTATGGGGCCAAGCATGCCTTTTCCCCCTTGTCAATTTACTGCATTCTGACATTTCCCTTACACTGAAGTAAGAACACCTGCAGGAAGGCATTCACATACTTTAAAACAAGCAAAATCCTGCCATGAACTTTGCTCAAATTTCCTTTCTGCTCTACAGGTCTGCCATGCATTTTGCATACATTTTTGATGCTGTTCACTGCACTGTAACTTGCATGTACATCTGACCGTAGCAAAGAAATTTGGTCGGGAAGAGCAGCCCCTGCTCCCCTCCCCCACCACTTCCTTAGTCCTTACTAGTGCCCAAAATCGCTTCTTAGCCTCAAGGTGGAGTTAGTGGGTGGTGTTGAGGAGGTTGGGAGGAACAGTGATGAAAGGACACCAGAGAGAGTCCTGAATGCATTTGCAAGATGTCCTCTCCACCTAAATTTTTGTTCTTCTGCAAGTTTGCAGGAATGAAGGGCCGCCGCTAGGTAGTACGTCCACATTTCCTCTCCCTTCTGCTGTTTTGCCATGAGATTTGTACAATCTCCCCCTCCACTCTACTTCTCTGCATGGATTTTGTCTAACTTTTGTGATTCACTGCTCTGTAATCTCCATGAGAGCCAGTGTGGTGTTGTGGTTAAGAGCCTGGGACTGGGGCTCAGACGATCTGGGTTCTAGTCCCCGCTTGGCCATGGAGCCAACTGGGTGACTTTGGGCCAGTCACAGACTCTCAGCCCAACCTACCTCACAGGGTTGTTGTTGTGGGGATAAGATGGAGGAGGAGATGTAAGCTGCCTTGAGCCCTTTGTAGGAAAAAAGGCAGGATATAAATTGAAAAATAAATAAATAAATAAATAAAGTATTTCTGACAACTAGCAAGAGTGGCTGGGGGGAGCTGCAGGAGAGAAGGCAGGATTGCATTTACCAGAGCAGAAGCAGTATTTTCCAACAGCCCTCTGTTGCTTTCAGGTTCCTCACCTTGTGCTTTTCACTTCCATTCACTGCTAGCTGTCAGAAATATATGTAGGTTAGAGGGCAGTGCTGGAGATTGGTAAACCATACAAGAATTTAACAGCTAGGTAGTGAAGAGAATAGTGCAAAGACTGGGAGCAGGGGATGATGGGGACTAGTGGTGGAAGGTAGCAGTGAAGGGAAGCAACAAATATGAATGTGGGTGGGGAGAGTTGGAGCTGAAAGTGAAGGATGAAACAGATAAATGGATATTGACAATAGGACATTGAGATAGGGCTTTGCCAAGCTAAATGCAGTAATGGAGGATGAAATAGAGCAGGACTTTAGCAATATAGGAATGTGGTTTTGCTAGGCTAAATAGCAGATAGGCAATATAGTGAACTTCTGCCCTTGGAATATGCGGCTGCAGCACATGGTTTTCCATGCATGTTACTGGTTCCTGTGTGAAGATGATCCAATCATTCATCATCTTTTTGTCTCAAGAAAAAGTGTGTTACTTGGAATAAGAGTACTGACCAACAGACAAAATATCCTGAAATGTCTGAATTAACACATTGCTTTGTTACCAGTATATTTTCCTCAGCTGAATGTCATTGGGAATCCTGATGCTCCACCTGCAAAGTCACTCATCATAAGGTCGACATTTCCTGGAAGTTTTCCACCATTAGGCCTTGTGCAGTCCACTGTATTTAGGATTTTATGTCCTATACAAAGATAGTCAAATGTCATTGTGCCGCTGCCCACTTATTTCTTCTTGGGTGATGGAAAGGGATCCTATAAAAGTTCTATTGATGCATCCCACATTGGAAAGATGGGCCTAGAAATGAATGGAGCCATGGAGGAAGAGGAGGATCCTATTTTGGCACTAATACTTAAGGCCAGGGTGCATGCAAAGTTTATGGATACCAATGCCAACAGCAAAGTCACCAGATACCAATCTGCAGACCACAATCCTGGAAGATACAAAGGGCTCCTGGAACCAACGCACTGTGACTTGTCTCACCCCTTCCCTCTGGAAAACTGAATCGGAGACACTGTACCTACCGGACCACGTGGGGTCACCTATCTCTGAGTCCTACCTAAGAGGAGGAAGCCAGGCTGCTCCTGTGTTCCAGACCAGGGTTGAAGCACGGCCAGGAAGGGCAGGATAGCAGTGCCAACTGAAAAGCTATCCAGGTGGGGACTCCTCAGTGCTGAAACAGCAGCTACCCTTGTACTGCCTGTGGCTTCTTGCTTGTTGGCACTTATCCTGAACATCCCGATCACTGACCTGCGGGATGGGTCCGGACAAGACATGGCTTTGAACTACATTGCAGGGTGAAGAATAGATCTATCTTCACTGTTCTTGAACAAATACAAATGTTGTCATTTGCACATTTGTCAGTTCTGAGTATTTTCCAGAACATTCCTGTACATCTGATATTCATTTACATTTGGTCATCTTATAAGGTAATTCACCACCACCACCACATAGGTGATGACATCAGATTTTATTCTGGATTTCAAAAGAACCTTCTGATAGAATTGGTGTGGATTTTGAGGGTTTATCATTTTTGATGCATCTATAACACAACTACTTTTTGGCCCAAACATGTGCATAGGGTGGCATTTGATAGTCTGCATTAGGTACTCTGCTGGTGTAGACCATGGTATCAAACAAGCATATCCAAATCTGAGGAAAGGATATTTCAAAGCCTCATTTCATAAAAAAAGCAAATAAAACTTTGTTTGGAAAAGTAAAAATTATAAAGGGAGAAAGAATCACATTTACTAGGGGATAACCAATCAAAGAAAAGTGGAACAAACCTGAAAAATTATGCAATTGTACAAAGAGCCCGAATTGTATAAAACTATATAAAAGGTCTGAGTTCTTTTGCTTTTGTATTTGGAAAGCACATATTTAAAAAGCAATGTCCCATACGTTGACTAAAAAGACAAATTACTGTGATATTCACATACCTTTATATTCAACAATTATGCAAGTATCCATTTCTGGATGCACACCATCCATCAGGATCATAAACCTAAGATTCTGGTCCACCTTGAAACAATCAGACCACATGTTACTATGAATTGCTTAATTTAGCATGGGCATTTCCAACCTGGGAGAACAGTGTCTATACTTGTTACTTGCTAGCCCCACCCCATACCCCCTTTTATCTTCAGCCTACATACATCAGGGATCTCCATCATGATGTCAGTAGGGCTATCCTACTTTGAAGCCAATTTCCATGGCAGGGAAGTTTAAAAAGAGAGGACCACCAGGAGAAAAACTGGCAAAAGAAGCCACTAGCTGTATTCCCTGTGCTCCAGCCAGCCGGACCCTTATGTTGAGCCTTTTCGTTCTGAATCTCACTTTCTACCCCATGTAGGAATCATCTCCCTGTTATTAAATAACTAGTACTTACTCAGTGGGAACCTCAGTACATCACTCTATTATAATCAAAATGGAGAAGGAACTTTGCTCACAGGACAATCAATATGTTCAGAGAGGGGAAAACCTTTTAAATACTTTTTCCTCCTAGACAGGAACAGATTATCTTCTGATGATTAATCATTTCTGAATTATTCAATACTCCAGGAAGGAAATATTACTGGAGAAATAGAAAGGTAACACACCTGTTTCCAAATTCCAAATGGAACAATATTAATATTAGTCAGTTTTATGCCACTTTGGTCAAGGTACCAAAACACAGGCCGTTCTGTCTTTCCCACATAAATGGGAATGTCAGGCTTCCGTTCAGCAATTTTCTTCAAAGTAGGGTAACTGGAGAGTATGCAAAGAACATGAAAAGGACATGAAATTAGGAAAAATAAACCTAATTATGCTGTGAGCTGCCCCGAGGCTTTGTTGTGATGGGGGCGGCATAGAAATGTTTTAAATAAATAAATAAATAAAATAGCCTTATTCTCAAGTGGATTTACTGTCTAGTATAAACTATACAAAAAAGAAAAAAGCCCTTAAGTAAAAGCATTATGTCAACTCTATCAAAATACTGTAATGCTATGTCTGTCTGTACTCATTTTTCTAAATTAAGCAAACTCGTTTGAAATACCTTATCCTGAGAGCAGAGCCTCTACCCCCATTAAAAGAAATAAATCCCACCACAGCACTTCATCAGGTATTTTAATATATATTTCACTCTTACTACACGATCTTATGCATGTCTGTGTAGAGGTAAGTCTCATTGAGTTCAATGGGTATAGTTCATTATCATGATCAAATGTCTAGTATGTCAGTCTGAAATGAGAGAACATTTCTGTTGTCATATGAAGAATGTTTCTTGCCTGTAAATTCTTTTGCTATCAGTATAATGGTGTTTTAATTGATTTTAAATTAATTTTATGCTCTCTAATTTCTGTATCCCAGGGCTGCATGTCTCTAGCCTTATTAGTATATGCTCATTTTCCTTTATTCTCCATCCCCAGAAGGTTCCATTTTTTTATTGGCCAGCTGTGCAAATACTAGAAAACAAGAAAGAAACAGCACAAATTCACTGCAAGCTATTTATTCTGAAATGTGGTGCTATGTACTTTTCATGATCTCTCTCTTCAGCTGGATTAATTGCTGAAAAACATTGCTGAACATAAACATATTCAGGGGAGAACAACAGATTTCAAAATTCATCACTAAGGCAAGCAAGTGTATACCTGAATAATTCCTTCAGGCATTAATAGCCATAATCCCTCAACCAAGAACTTGTTCTTGAAAGCAAGACAATGCAATGTGAAAATTTTCATTAAAAGATTGCAAACCACTCTTAGTGAGGAAGATTCAGACTTCAGATTCAGTGTTTTGGAAGATAGCATAGGCCAAAAATCACTATCAGGCCAATCATAATGTTGCAAAAGAGCGTGCATGAACTTTCAGGTTCTCCAGAACTCTTTAACAGGTAAGATGGTAAACAAAACAATGAGGGAAGGTGGAAAAAGTTAGCTGTTGTCAAAGTCACGAAGTCTTCATTTTCCCTTCATCTTTCACTTTTGTTGCCATTTAACTCGATGAATTCTGAAGGACTTAAATGCCTGCAGACATTTTGACACATTTAGATGGTCTAAGATAAAGGTTTTTGGCATTTTTCTTATGCTCCAACAAGACTACCATCTGCTTTTGGCATAGGCTACATTACTTGAATTTTATCATGTGCATAGATACCTGAGATGATCAGAATGCATGTGGCTGATGTAGATAAGATCTGCATTGCAAAGCCTTTTTAACCAGTCCCTGGGTGGCTCATGAAGCAACCACCAGCCACGTGCAAAGGCAGGACCAATTAGCCATGGATCGAATACCATTCGTTTGTCTCCTAGTTTGAGGTCCATACATGCATGAGTTAGGTAAGTTACCTAGGAACAGAGAGAAACCCAAGAATTAGACTGATTAGTGCTGCCATGTTCTGTATGCCTGAAAAAACAAGCAAACCTTTACCACCACCAATCAGATATTCCGCACCTATTCCATCTTTCTTTAATGGATTTTCAGGAGAACTGTGGGAAAGCAGAGGAGACTTATGACCAGAAGACTATCTGGATCCTCCCTTAAAATTATGTGAATGAGGAAGGCCATTTGAAGAATGCAAGCCTCCTGTGGAAGCACCCCGTAACTTTCTGGATTTGAGGAATTAACACAAAAGACTCCAAGTGATGATATATAAAGTGGAGGGAAAAAATCAAGGTAAGCAGGTAAAAACCTGAATATAAAAAATATGTAAAGGACCGTCCGGATACTTCAGATGGTTCAAAACAGAGCTGCCAGGATGCTGTCGGGGACTGTGTGTTATTTTCATATAACTCTAGTCCTCTATCAGCTCCATTGGCTTCCCATTGAAGTCCAGGCTCAATTCAAGGTGCTGGTTATTACCTATAAAGCCCTAAATGGCTTGGGACCAGGATACCTAAAGGAACGCCTTCTTCCCTATTTGCCCTCCCGCCCCCTGAGATCGGCAACAGAAGCCCTCCTCCAGGAACCCTCTGTGAAAAATGTTAGGAGACAGAGTACCCGGAGGTGGTGCCCTGTCTATGGAACGCGCTGCCCAGAGAGGTCCGCCTGGCGCCATCATTATATTTTTTCGGCGCCAGGTTAAGACCTTTTTATTTAATCAATATTTTAATATGTTTTAATAATGAATTTTATTATTGTATTTTATTAACTTGCAGCCAGAGTGGGTCATCAATTTATTTATGCTGTTAGTCATCCAAATTTAATAAATACATAAATATCCTGACAGCAGTACTCCTGTATTTCCTTGTGTTCTTTGTATTTCCAGTCTCTCTCTCTCTTTTCCACACTCACTCTCCTGCCTTCATGCTACCTAACCTGGTGGAATATTTCTGGCATTGCTAGATTGCTGTTGAATAAAAAAATAGTTGTTGAGGATTGGCAGAATGTGAACCCAAATGCAGCTTGAGTATCAGTGTGCTTAAGGAAATGCCAACATTTGCAGACATAAGAACCTTTCTTGTATTGTATTTATAGCCCACCTTTTTTCCTCTTGAGGAGAGCCCAAGGTGGTTTACGTGGCCCTCCTAAACTCCATTTTATTGTTGCAACAGGTAGGTTGGGCTGAGTCACCCAGTGAATTTGGAGCCCCTTTCCCAACAGCCCACTGTGGAATGAGCATGCCCAGGAGCCACAAAGTGACTCTTGAGAAAGATCAAATGGAAGAGAATCCAGGGAGGGAAGGAACAAAATGAAGCCCCCTGTTTGGAAGGAACGACTCAGTGATGGACCTTGGAGTAGGAGCATTCCTGCCTGGAGAGCGGATACGTCACAACCTTTGTGTAAGTCCCACTATAGAATTTACTAAGTAAGTGTGCAGTTTCTTAGATTAAGTTTCTTCTTGAAGTAAGTGGCCAGGATCAAAAGACCTCTGAACCCAAGGAATTTTCAGGATACACACACACACAGTTTCCAGATAGAGGGCTCCTAGCACTACCACTCCAAGGGCATTGCACAGCTATTCTGCTGTTCCTCCTTTACTGTGTTAAGAGCATGGGGGGAGGGAAGGAAGGAAGTTTGAGAAAAGATGGGATTGTTACTAGTCGAATACAATGACATCCAGACCCACTTGAAAACTTAGTGAATAAAACAGCATGATAGTGAGGTAAAAGACTTGTCTGGAAGCACCCAAACACACATCCCTCCCATACTGCATTTTGAATATGGGGAGGAGAATTCAGAGGGAGTGTCAAGAGGGTTCCCTCTTCAGAGCAACAATACCAAACAGCATCAAGTATTCCACTGATCAGGCACAGCCTATTGTATGAGCTATTAGCCAATATTTCTTGAACACCCTGCCAAAGTGAATCAACACAAATGCAGCCAGATGCAGTGGTGTGTATCATGAAGTTCATTCAGAGACAAAAGAGAGAATAAAAACAGAGAGAAGGCATCTAATAGACACCAAAACAGAATTCAAGTTATGAGTAACATAACCACAATATTAGTTTACTGTACAATATTTACTGACTTTCACACTCCATTTTTTTGCAATGTCATTAATCGCATTCTTAAACTGTAAGATTTATCTCCATAAACGTTAAACTAAAGCAGAGTGCAGCACAGTTTAGGTCATTTCCATTTGTGTAGTTTTAAGTGGAGCAGAGTATGCCCTCTTCTTACTTTTCGACAAGATTACTTTTCAACCAGTCTTCCCAGTCTAGTGCTGTCTAGATGCATTGGACTGTGACTTCCATAATTCCCAGCCAGCAAAGGTCGTAAGGGAGGAGAATTATGGGAATTGCAATTCAGCACTTCTACAGGGCACCGGGTTGTGAAAGGCTTCCTAGAACCTGCTTAATTTCAACGAGCATAAAACTGTTCTGCTACATTTGGCTACTTTGAAACAATATCATCCCATTTGTATTATTCCCATGATGAGTACCAAGTACAACTAAATTTCTGTACATTTAAAAAACTGATTTTAGTATACTTCAGTCCTAAATAAACATAATGCAATCTATCAGTGTTAGGTGTATTCAAACCTCCAGGATTACTAAAGGGGGAAAGGCGTGGATTGCATCAGCTTCATTATGAAAGATGCCCAGAACCAGTTTACCTTTGAAAAACTAAATTCAAAGGCTAGGAGACAACACTGAAAATTTAGAAATTGGGGGGTCTGTATAAGTTTTGTTCTATTTGATTAAATAATTGCTACTTATTTAAACAGATTGTGCTTGTTCGTAGGATGACAGTTTTAAAACAATAACTAACACTAATTGAAGGTGCTTCCTGACGAAGTTTTGAATCATTCGATCATTCATGGAATTTGGGAGCAGGGGGAATACCACACAATCTTTTATTTGTAGATCTCCTGTGATTTCCCATCTGTATTTTATGTTCTTACCAGAAATATATCCACTCAAAACAAAATAGTTGCACAATGCCTTTTGATTGTTAATGCAAGGAATCCTAATCTGGAAGCATCCCAATTTATTGCTGGCTATAAGATACAGCACATATGTATCTTTAGGGTGCATTGGATCTGAATTACAAGCCCTCATAGATAAAAGTCACTATCTTTTCTTTACCATCACCTCCCCAAAAGCCAGATCTTCAGGTTTTCTAGGTTCTACATCCCATGGATTTGGAGGATGCAGTTCAATTAGCATAAGTCCATTATCTGCATCCGGTTCAACAACTAGAAAGGAAAAGAAGAAACCACAGTTTTTATTTTGTTGCAAGAAACAAAGCTTCATTACCTTAGCTGATTTTTTAATCTGTCTCTCCAAACAAGCTTGTGTCATCCTTTGAACAACCAGTTGGTGCTAATGTGAAAGCCTTCCTTCAGGCATTTCTGGTCCAATAGTGCATTGGCCCCAAAAGTCCATCACTTGAACCACTGGATAGCAGTGATGGCTCCAGCTATCCAGAGATAATTGCCTCTGATTGCTTAGGGTATTCCTGCAGGATGGGGTAAGGTAACCAGGGATGTGGGGGATGATTTTCAGAATGGATTACCCCCACTATAATAGCTACAAAATCAAAATAAATTGAGCAGCGATTCTCTCTCTATTCTTAATAGATGCTATTTTTATTTTGATGGTGGTAAGAGATAGAAGAAGCAGGGGGAAAACAGTGGGATGACCACAAATGGGAGACAACATTGTGTGGTGCACCCCGCTCCATATTCGGTAAATGAAGCAGGACAACTGAACAACAAAAGACTGCAGCAGAAGCTTCTGGACATAAGAAAAAAAATATAACAAAGGTGATCCCAATATAAAATGCTTGTCATTTTAGCTTTCCATGTAGTGGCTGGAAACACAACTCCTTTGTGAAATCCATCCTGTCGTGTCTCACCTGCAACCTGCTGTAAATACACATTAACATTTGGCAGGGGAAAATTAGGCACATTCTTATTAATTCTCATAATTCCAAGAGAAATTTCTGGTACTGATTGTCTCTTTTCAGGGCATCCTTCAACTTAGGTCCACTGTCCAATTCAGTAGAAACTATTGAAACTCTCCCATCACAAAACAGGATAAAACAGCTATTCTGACTTATCCCTTCGTTGTTCTTCTTCACCCAGTTCAGATGCTCTAGGAATGCCAACATTTACAGCTTACAATGTATATATTAAATAGTCCAAGTTTGCTTGTGCTTTTGATCATGCTACTTTCTTTCCCTACACTATTTTCACCCTTTATTTCCATAATTTATTTAATTGTACTTTTGGAATGAATTGTTTTTACATATTCAAGGGTTGTTTTCTCCTTCTGCTGCCTAGAAGACTGGAGCTTAGTTGGCTGTCTTCATTCCATATAGAAGATTCCGTCTACTCTCTGTGTGAGCTCATAGAATTGGAAGGGTGTAAGTCATACAGTATGCAGAGAAAGTATGAAAGACATATGGCGAACTGACAAGCTTTGGTGGGCCGGCTCTGCCCATGGCCATTGTGACAAGTGGCACCTGTATAAAAGGATACACCTTTAGAAGCTTTGTCAGCTATCACTTTACCTAGTTCATCCTGACAGAAGCTGTCTGGAGGGTTTACATATTTCATTGTGCTCACATCCAACTTCCAATTATGTTTAGTGCAGCGTACATGTCTAGGTTAAAAAACAACAAGAGAAACTGCTGGAACCAATACAAATTTTTCAAGCAAAAATTATTGTAAGTTTTTGGTACAGTAAAGACAATCAGTGAATTCTGATCCTAAGAAAGTAGTGAAAGGTTGGACAATATTTCAGGAAACTGTCCTAAATCAAATATTGAAGTGTCAAACTGAGGTATGGAGCACAGCAATTGTGTGTCCTTTGTCAACCAGTTGTAGGAAACAGGCTTAGAAACTTGCAGGAGAACTGCTTTACTGCATCAGATGAGAACATACATAACATCCAACAGCATCCTTCCCAGGTGGCTGGGTGGTGGCTGGCACCAGGTCTAGATGCCAGCAAAATCCCAAGAACAGCAGGGAATAGTGGGTTTCTTACTTTTGATAAGCAGCAATACGCACATATACTTAAAATATTACCTCCGGGCTTCTATTCACACATAACACATGATATTTATTGTATAATTATACAGATTACCATAAGGGAAAGGACCAGGAATGAAAAAAGAGGCAGCAGTGGTTAAGAAAGTTAAAGCAGGACTGGGAAATACGTGGTCCTCAAGATATTGTTGGACTATGACTCCCAACATTGGTTATGTAGGCTAGGACTGAGAGGAATTGCAAACTAATAATATGATTCTCAAACCTGAGCTGAAGGAAGGGTTTTAGAACAATATTGCATCAATATTTTAATAACCCCTAACCATATGCATCTAAATATACTGGCTTAATTGATGCATCTCTACTTTATAAGCAGACATTTCCCTGCCTTCAACCAGACTATGGAATTGTGTGGTGCTAAGGGAGCTTGGGCAAGGGGGTTCCTTGTTCTTTGTGGAATTGGGGTCTGGTTTCTGACCATCACAGCAAAACCCATTTTGTCTGCACTCACAGTTGATTCCTTACAGACGACACCTTCACTTCCTCCTTGGGCTTAAGGGCAACTGGCTATTTTTCATTCTCCAAGGCTGAATTTTGCCACCAAGACTAGACTCAGGTCTTGAGCCTCATTCTCAGAGAAAGCTTCAAATGCAATAAAGCAGCTCAAACATTCAGCTCCCCAAACAGAATGTTCTACCTGCCTTTTCACCACTGTTTACATTTGCTGCAGTAAGATAGGAAAAGAACCAAGCTGGAAATGGGGCATGAATCCCGCCTTACGTTTTTGTCAGATCTTCAATATCCTTAATAAACAACCCTCCTTGGTGTTTGCACATGTTCCGACATGCTCGTAGTGTATCTGCATTCTTGTACAAGATGTAACTTGTTCCATCTGTTTTGTTTCTTAGAAAATTGATTCCTTCCTTGAGAACAGCAACTTCAGCAGGAGTGAGAGACAGCAGTATTTTGGTGGTTTGTTCCATACTGTTTGAAACCAAAGAACCAAGCATTGTTAGTCAAACTTTAAGAGAAATTTGGTATACAGTGTTTTATTGGAGGTACATTACTCCGAAAGATATTGAAAAAAAAAAAAGATAATTGACAATGGAAATGCAACAAAGTGGATGGGACTTTCTATCATATGTGGTGCACTTGTGATATAATGAAAAAATTGTGGAAATTGATGCAGGCAGAAATACAAAAGATCTTTAAAATTAAGTTTCCTATGAGCCCCAAGAATATGCTTTTGAATATAAAGCCAGGGATCTTTTCAAATAACGTGACAGAGCTATTTAAATAAATGACAACTTCAGCAAGAATCACAACTGCTTCTAAATGGAAATCATCAGAGCCCCCAACAATTGAAGAATGGAGAAATAGGCTAGCAAAATGTGCAGTGATGGCAAACTTTACTATTTATGTAAATAGAAGACCGTTAGAAGAATTTAATGACAAATGGAAATATTACTAGCATGATTAATGGGCTTTGAAGGGAATTTGGATAGAACAAAAAAGCAGTAGAGCATTTGAAGCAATTGGAAGATTTGTTGTTGTTTAGATCAATGATTTCCTTTTGCTAAACTTCCATAGAGGGTTGAAAGTTAGAAAGACAGATAAATTTGGGAGGTTGAAAGTTTTGAAAGTATTGGTTGTATTTGTGTAAAATTCCCTTGGCAATGTTCATTTCAGTTTGCTTGTTTCATATGTGTTTCTTTTTTTCTGCATTTGTTTATGTTAAGAAAATAAAAACTTCATTTAAAAATCAAGCAAGCATTGTTTCTCTTTTTAGCAGTTTGATTGAATGCAAACCATTTTGAAATTTACACTTTGCAACTTTTACAAAACAAATCAATGATTTGAATCAGGCATATGGTCCATGCTTCCTTTTTACTATAAAAATCATAGGTGAAAATATTTGACTTTGGGGATCAAGTAATATTAATAATGATAGATTAGATCATTCATTATGATAGAAAATACTAATATCACTCTCAACTAATTGCCATAGATATATTCTATGTAATAGTAACCATTCTTGGGTCTCAAGAGATCAGTAGTTTATTGTCACATACAAAACAATGGGAATGAAAGCATGATTAGTGGGATTTTGCCCTTATTTTGCATTTTAGCCTCTGATTTCCAATAAGCCAAAGTTTCTATTAAACGAGTAGCTACAACTCCAGAAGATGTTAACATTTCTTTATAGTGAAGGGTTTTCCCCACACCGGTGTACAAATTTATAAACTCCAGTACTGGAGACTGTGCAACAGTCTGGCTCTTTAAAGAACTTGGATGCATCTGGGCACATGTCTGCTACAAATATAGGTAAGGCCCTATCTATCTCTGAACTCTGCCTTCAACATACAGTGAAGGTATTTTTATACATGGCACTCACCTTCTGAGGGGTGAGATACCACCTGTGCAGTCTCCTTATTCCTTCTCTTATGAAATAAATTTACATTTTGGTCTAAATAGCATTCCATTTCACATGTGCTAACTAAACCCAGACAATAGTTCCATATGTTTTTTCCAAATTGTACTTTCATTATATTATATATAATATATAAAATATATAGCATTGTATTTTCTCTTTCTTTGTGTATTTATATAATATGTGATATATTTCATTGTATTATGAAAAAAATCAGAGCCTAGTTGGAAAAGTACAAGCTGTCCCATTTATGGGAGCTGCCTGTTTTGAAATGCAATTTGCTGTTCTCAGTTCAAGGCTCATAATGGACTTGAAACTACAGATAAAAGACAGAGCTGTGTTTGAATAATTCCCATTTAAAAGACCCTGACTCTGGCTAATTTTAATGGGGTCTAACAGTACTTTGACTGTAATTAATTTACTACCTCCATTTCTGGAAAGATTTCTGAACAAAGAACATGGCCAGACAGCGGACACATCTCAAGTTACAACTCAACACATCCCAGACAGATTCTCCTACTTTATCTCCCTCAGAACTCTGCTTATGTTAAAGAGATATTGTAGAAATCATCTGCAGGGCACACAACCAGGTTCTCCAAGACTATTTATTGGTCATTTTGAATTTCCCTCATTTGTGCAAGTGTGATTTTTTTTTTTTTTTTTAATACCAACAAAGTGGGGTGGAGGAAAGGGGCAAGAAACCATGGGGAGTGAAAAGGGGCTTGAAATCATGGTAGGGGACACCAAGTCAGTGAGAACTGCTCCAGTGAACTGCTTGGGATCAGTGGGGTTCCTGTCACTCGCAGTGTCAGGGGCAAACATGACCAGGGATTTCTGCTGCTCATAAGCAAACTGCTAACTCCTTTCCTGTACCCACAATAGGGTCACTCACTCATGTTTGGATGACACTTCATGGGTGTGACAAAGCCTAAGATAAGCGATAGGTTTGCAGAGTGCCTTGTTGCTCATAAACAAGTCACACCTTGGGAAGCAGTCCAGGTTTCCACAACATGACAGGTTTGTTACCTGTGCTGTGGCGTCATCAGGGTGATGAGGATATCAGGTTTGATACCAATGGGTATCAGGTCTGTTTTACCAGCTTTGCTCCATACAAATGGTAGGGCTCTGGCTTTCCTCTAGGCAGCTGACTCTTGCCCACGTTTAGCCATGTTCTCTCCCCAGTGAAATCCGTCTAACTTGATATGCTGTGTAATAAAGCTCTAAATGTGGTAAGCCCCTTTCTACTACCTCTAAGATTTGTTTGTTGAGTGAGTAAAATTGTTTAGTGACTGCTGTCATCTAAACAATAAAATTGTTGTTTATCTAAACAATTTGCTGTCATCTAAAAATAATAACTCGATCAGTAAACTAGCATGCAATACCTGAAATAAAATAAACATTTTCTTTGCTGTGATTTCTCTGCAACTTAACCCAGTTAGCTTCATCACTTTGAACCAATTTCTGAGTTTTTACTATTTGATTGTAAACCACTTGGAAATTACGTCTAGTGAGCTTATGTAAATTACTCCTACCATTTTACTATTACATTTCATTATATCCTGCATTTTTTCTTCTTGTGAAGATCTCATGGTGGCTTACACAGCTCCATGTTCTCCTCACAACAACAACCCTGTGAGATAGGTTAGGCTGAGAGTGAGTGATGGGCCCCAAATCACCCAGTGAGCTTAATCATTGCATAGTGGTTTGAACCTGGTTCTCCCAGATCCCCAGATCAATACTCAACACTGTCTCTGGATAAGTGTATTCCTAGATATTTTATCATTGATGATTGTGTTATTTTGGATAGGCTTTCTAGTTAATTTCCTCCACATTTAAATTAACTGGTTTTAATATAATTTTTCTGGAAAGCAGAGCATGGATTGAGGATAAATATCTTTTTCAAATCTTGTTCTGGGCAGGCTAAAGTAAATTCAAAATCACCTACATACATGTTGAGTTGGTTTTTCTGTCCATTTATTGTTGTGTCCTTCAGATTTTCTGCCTATCTAATGCAATTTGCCAGCAATTCTACTAAGAAGCCTAAGAAGTGGGACACTGAACCACCCTTGTTTTGTGCCTCTTTGTATTTTCTGTATTTTGGGAATCTAACACCAGACTTACTCCTGAGTAACTAAGTTCTTACTTAGTCCTGAGTAACAACCCATGTGTGCTATATAATTGTTTAGAGGTTGCTATTAAGAAGCTCCAGTCCAATTTGTCAAATGCCTTGGAAGTGTCAAAAGACACAACAAAAGCCCCTACTTTTCTATTTTGAATAGTGTATTGACAATGTACAGATAGGGTCTATTACATTTCTTTTTTTGTGTAAAACCAAATTGATCCTATTGTATGTAGTTTGGAGTCCACATCTTCAAACTATTTGCCAGTATGTTAGCAAAAACGGCATAATCTTGATTTAGCTGATATATTTGTCTATAGGCATCAGTATCTTCTGGATTTTTATTGGGTTTGGGAATTAGAATATTTGAGAAATTATCCATGATTCAGGAATAGTCTTCTTACCCATAAAAGTGTTAACAACTATATGCAGCATTTGGTAAAGCTGACCTTCAAAAGCATATAAAACATCAACTTAAATGATATGTACCCAACTCTGTCTTGTTTAAGATGTGTTATAAACAGAACTTTTATAACACACATTTTAGCTAATTATTGACATTCTAGTATGAACTTATGTAGTTTGGCTACCTCCAGGTGATCTAGTATATTTTATGGGGAAGGTTGGGCCATATGATGTTTGTAAAAACTCTGCTTAAAGTTCATTTGAACTTGAATTAAGGCTGTCAATGGACCCAGTCATTAACTTCTGTGCAGTTTGTTTCTTTATATTGATTCTCATGGGTCCCCCAGTGTGTCTGTGGCTTGAAAGTCAAAATGTTTTCTCAATGTAATGAATATCTGCTAGATAAATCTGAAAGATTATTCCACATTGTAGTAGCTTAGTGTATGTTTCCTTGAGATGAGCCTCTGAAATTACATTATACAAAGTTGATCGTTGTTACTAGCATTTTGGATACACCTTCACTTAACTATGGACACTAGTCCTTCCATAGTAAGTGACAAAATGATATGATCTTTCATATTAACGCATAAATTAATTTCTTTTACCTGGCTGAAGGGATCCCTCATGTCTACAACCTCTCTATTCCTTTTCTATCTCTTCTCAGTCCTCCCCTTGAGTAGTTTGAGACCCCGAGGTCTAAGGAACATGGCCATGACAATAACACCAGTTCACCCCAGCTCCACCCGCTTGCAAGAAAGAGCCTGGACCACAGTCTAAGGCTGGCATGGAGTTGGTGGGAATAACTGGGAAGTAAGGTGGCAAATCAAGCCAACTACTACTACCGTCACAACCAGCACTTGGGGTATTACCCTTGTCCATTTCAAACAGTAGAATACCTTTTAACACTCTTAACTAGGAAACTAAAAGACTATTCTAAAGGTGCTACAAGTTAAGAGGGATTACTAGGTTTCAGGTGCCTCCATCTTATAATTGCTAGTGATCCTCTGTTAGCCAGTGTTTTCCTGGCTCCTCAGAGGTGAGGTCACTGTCTGCCTTTACCTGGATCCAAATTCAACTTTAACATTAAGGGCCATGCTTCTAGTGAATAGAGGTGTTTTTCCTGCCACTATGAGTTTCATCAGAAAGTGCTGTTTGCATTTAATATTAGACTTCCATAATTGCAGAGTGTAGTATGCAGTGCCCTGCACTCCACAATACCTCTGATACAGAGGTTCAGGTGGAAGCTTCAGTGAATTCTTGAAGGTCCAAGCTGCTTGAACTTGGATAGTTGTCTGAGGGTTGTGTGCTGAACTGTGCCTATCTCCAATGCTTTTGGTCACTGTGGCCACAATGCTAGAAATCTCAGAGGCCTTTCCACTTGTTTTTAGCAGATCACTAGCTTTCAAAGGCTTTTGATGTCTAGCAGGATTTCTGACAGTCCCTCTTTCAACTGTTAAGGAAATGTCCTTTCAATCTTCTCCACTTCCAGTAGTCTTTTTGCTGTGCCAGTGTTAGTCTAAAATAAGAGATAAGCTGCTCATCTTTTGGAATTTGGGTGCTTTGTAGTATACCCATCTTGCTATTAATAGTAAAGGTCAACTGATTCTCAGGCACCAGTTTTCCAATGTCTATGCCTGGTTCCATAATGTCCCTCTCCTTGCATCAGCATCATACAGCTATAGATCCCCTGGAGTGAGGTCTGAGAACCTTTTGCATCCTAAAAGGGAGAAATGTCTCTCCTAAGCCTTAGTTACTCACAATAAGAGATTTAAGCTATGTTGACTTTTTTTTAGTATTTTAGACCCTTCCCTTTTACAAATTACTTCATAGAATGTTGGAAAGAACTGTCCTCTGGCAGATTTTCCTGCCTGTGGAAGTGGTCTGGGAGGCCCCTCCTGTAGCCTCCTTCACTGACATGTGCCTGCTACCTCTTCTGTGGAACTAGAGTTCCCAGAGATAGATGCCTTCATACCATCCAGTTCAGAAGATAATTACAGGTTCATCTTTGCCAGGGGTAGAGGACTTTCTTGTCTCAAGCAGCTGGTATGTAGGACTTCCATAATACTGTGTACTTGCTTACAGAGAATGACTGCAAAAGATAGAGCGAGTCTTCATGACTAGGGCTGCAGCACATCTCTAATGCACTGGGTGAGCCATGGGAGAGGTACAGCAGATTCTGGCAATAAAAACCTTTAGCATCTGCCTAGCCAGTGCTGAAAATAAAGTGTGTCTTTAGCTTCTGTGTCTCTTGTTCTGAACTTTGCCTTGGCAGTTGATGCACCAGGTTACTGAACCTTGAGTTCCAGCTTGAGTGTTCCTCAGCTAAGTAATGTTTTGGGCTTTTTAGCTATGCTTTGATCTATGATTGCGCTTCAGCTGCTCCTGCTTGCTTCTTGCCATACTGGACTGAAATTAGTGCTTGACTGTTTTGTGCTTTTTTTGGATTGCCCTGTAAGTTAGAGTATGTTTCAGCTGAAGCTGGACATGTGTCAATTCTTACAGTTGCTTTTGAGGGCCTCCTAAAGCTCCACATCAGATTTTTTTACTGCTGGGGCTACAAGAAAACTCTGGGTGGATGACATCTCTTTTCCCTTATTCAATGAGTAGAAGGATGCTTCCCAATGATCTTTCGGTCTAAGCCAGTATGTGCAATCATTTTCAATTATTCTGCTAGGTTTAATGTATGCTCTATCTAGCTTCATTCCAATGTGTGTTAGTGCTACAGCTGTGAAGGAATATCCCTGGCTACTTAATACACCCACTCACACAGATAATATGAAAATGGTTTCAAATAACTTCACTTGGTCTTTTCCAGGTGTCTGACATTAAGTTAAGCTATTTCAAGAAATAAAGTATAAGGACTAAGCATGTAGAATAAAACTAAAACTATTCAGTATTGCTTTGAACAAATCTTGCCCTGCAACTGTTGTGGCAATTCTATCTTGCCTACCTTCTGCAAATCTTTTATACATTGTCAGGAGTTCAATTAATTATCACAAGGTACATTGTCTTCTCTTCCTTGGCTGCAAGCAAAACACACCTGCAGTATTCAAATAAGCAAAAAGTTCTTTATGGATGACTATACAGTCATAAATTGACAGAAATGTTCAGTAAATTTTGCTGCCTAAAATGGAGCTCAGACTTCACATCTATTTAAGGAAAAGTTTTGTTTATACCTTTGAACAAACAAATATTAGTCTAATATATCTAGTTTAAAATTGCTTAACCATGAGGCTCCTGGGATAGCTTTATTCCTGCCAAATCAAAAAATTTCAATAACTCACCATGTCAAATGAAAAGAACATCTAATTGCAGTTCTAAATACAGTGGACTTACTAAAGAAAACACTTCAAAGACAATAGTTTCATTCAATAGTGTGATGCAGTTTTCTGTAGTGCCCCAAACAGAAACTTCAAAAGTAGCCTAGAGTAGAAGAATCTTCACTAAATCAATTCAATAGACGTCTAAAATCTCTTACAATATGCTTCGAGTGTGAGATCTCTGCATGAGGAAGTGTTTGGGTAAACTTCGCAAAAGGTTTAACATAGTCTTGAACTACTTGTTCTGTATATCAGACTGTAACTGAAAAAGCTTGCTGTATTTTAATGCCACACAAAATACAATCTTATACTTCAGCAGGTGAGTAGCTAGGATCCTTCCCATGAAACATCCCAATTTACAGGTACTGTTTTAAATTTTGAAACACTGGATGTTTGCTCTGCTTGGTATAAGATTAATGTAAAAGTGTCAGTGATTTAAACCTGTTCAAACAGTTCAATTTTATTTCCTTAGACAATCAGCAGAAAGAAACTAATCCTTTCCACACACAAAGTCTGTCTTTTGCAAACTAAATGTCAGGTACTCATACATAAAGTACTCATCACACACTTTTACAGAGAATGTAGATGTACAAAGAAATTTTGTGTGTACAGAAATGTTTGGAGTACTTCAACTGGCAATGAACAACTCGAACAACTTCTGCTCAGCTTGAACAACCAGAAGGCCTGCTGTTTTCTGAGTAAGGTTTGAGAAAGAAAAGTTTTCTTGCACAGCAAGAAATGCATGTCGTTTGTAAGACCATTCTTGAGTGCTAGGTTTTCCATACACATGCGCACAGAAATACATGCTGCTGAACAACATACCATCATCATTCAAGGAAATATTCCTGTATGTGCATTACTAGACATCCATTTACTTATTTGATCTGTACCCACCTTTCCATCAAGAAAATAGCATTTAAGATGCCATTGTTAAATGAATATTTATTTATACTCAGCAGCCATTCTGATAGAAAAAGCAGCCCCTTACATCCTGTCACAGAAGTAAACATAATGAAATACAAAATAAACTGTTTCAATTGTCACTTAAACTGTCAACAGATATAGCTAGGGAGTCTTGATTAACTTTTACCTAAGTCACCTAATAGTAACTACATAGAAAACTGACTTTTTCTATGGCACTTGTTACATAACATGCATTAATTATACAGATAACATTTGTGAATAGTTACTAGTGCTCCTCTAAATGAAAGGTAATTCAGAGAATAAGACCATGAGCAGAAAGCTTTTCTCCTTAAAGTGCCACATGCTAATTTTAACCCATATTGTACAGCAATTTCTTCCAAATATTTTAACCATCTCAGCCTGTTTGCCTTTGTATGCAGCTTTTTGCATTATGAACTAGAGCCAGATTCATTCATGTGCTTATGCAGGGTGCAAGAGACCCGATTCTGCCTTTCCCCCATCTCACCTTGTAACACCGTGGTGCCTCTGTTTGAAGAAGTTTGCTTCTGGTTTTCAAACCTGCCTGGGGGAAAGTGCCCCAGTCACAGAGCACAGTGTGATGAAGTGACAGAAGGAGAAGTGTCACTCCACTCATCCACACGATATGCCATGCAGGAAAGCCCCCCCACCCAGCTTTTAATTTGTAACAAAACCATAAAAGGGAACACATAACAAAACCATAAATGTTGTTATCTCATCATGTCTGCTTAGCACTGAGTCCTAGTAATACTGAAGTCGCTCCAACTTTCAGCAGCATTCTAAATACAAAAATCAGGGCTCTAAAAATTTTATATTGCTCCACTTGCCCCATAATATTTCTGCTTTATTTCCTATGTAGAAGTGCATTTAGGCTTAAATTTCCAGAAAGAACTGAAAATGCTTAAGGAAGTTCTTTGGAACTAAAGTTATAAAATACGCTTTGCATACTTCACAATTCCCTAATCTAGGAAATAAATGCATAATATAATTTCTTCATCACTCTGCAAACCTCTTGTATGCTTTAAATGTATGTTGAAAAATGTATTAAAATCTTACCTTTTTTCCATGATAAATAAAAAAAGAGAATTTATGTTGAGATCCCAGTAGCAAAAATTAACTTTTATTCTGTCACGCAAATATAGGTTGATTCTGAAATATGGACTCAAAAAATTACAGCAGGACTGACGCTGTGACAACTGCACAGATGGGCTGTTTTACTGGAGTGAAAAGAAAGTGTAAAGATTGCAAAGACTGAGGTGTAAGAGTGCCTTTTAGGAAAACCATGAATGTTAACACCCAAAAGTAGTTGGACAGAATCCAGAAAATGAGTTAGTATTGCATCCATGGTGATCTTGATAAGCAAATATGGCCAGAAGAAAAAAAATGGGGTGTTGCCCATGCCATCTATGGCAACTAATAGTAAAAAAAATAGAGGCAAGCAACCTGATCTATGGAAAGCTACAGAGTTAAAAGGGCTTGGAAAGCAGTGGTGCAACCATATTTCACATAACATGCATAAGCTGTGCTCCTCTCAAATTAAGTCTAGTGTTCGAAGCCAATCATGTTAAACCATTCCTGTGCTTGTCCTCCTTTTCCATAATCAGAGCTACCTTTGTTTCCAACCTGCTGATAAGGATCAGCTGCTAGGAATCTCCACTGATGCTTCACCACTCCAGCATGGATCTACTCCCAGGCTGCTGTTATCATCCTCAGTTTCTGTCTCCACACCATCCCCTTTTCTCACAGAGATTGAAAAATATTGTGTTGCTGTATTAGGCAACAGTTCCAGGTGAGAAATCATTGTTAAATATCTCCAGGGTACAAAAGTAAGAGCTGTCCAAGAAATCCATGAGGGAATCCAAGATTTCAGCACAGGTAAGATGGGGCACCTGTGCACCCATTTCCAAAGAAGGGCCAGACCAGATGTATACATGTTTAATGCACACAATCTGGTTCACCTGTTAAGTGGAGGAAAGGGTTAACTTTGAACTGCAGAAGAAATGCATGGCAGTTCCTGCCTTATCCTTCTATACATCTGGCTTTACGATGTTTTCTCCCTACCAGTTCACTTTGGGATTGGAGCCAGGCTAGAGAAAAACATCTCAAAAGCTGCAGAACACTGGGAGGTAAAAGTAGATTTCTTTCCCCTGAGGTCATACAGTGGGGATTTCTCTGAACTCTCAGATCAGCCACAGTCTCATAATTATAACAATTACGCATTCAATAGAATGAGGAACAGGAGTTGCTGTACCTGTTGATGCAAAGCCTTTCAAATTGAGTGTAAATTGAGTGCTTTTTCCTTCTAGCTAATTGACCTTTCCAGCCTACACTGTCCTTCAGTCTCTCCTACCTTTCTTAATAGACTACAAAAAAAAACTTGCTTTGACACAATAGGCCTTTTGAAGCTTGTAGTCCTAATTTGGTGAACACAGTGTGGAAGTGAGGAGAATGGGCTAGAGACTAGGAAACAGTACCTGAGGAGAGGGACTAATGACTGGAAGGGAAGTATAGTATAATGTATGTGCTTGGGGTTTTGATATCATATCTGTAATGGTTAAAAGTGTTATGAATGTGTTCCTTTAAATGTTGGTAAATTTCAGAAGAGTAAGGGGTGGGGGGGAATGAGTTAGGTGATTGAGAGTGTATGGGTGGAGCTCAAGGAAAGAAAAATAGATACTTTACAGTCTGTCATAGTGGTGGTCTGTCAGCAGTCGCAGTCAAGTGCAGCCTGCTAGAAATTGGCAGAGGCGGGGTCAGCAAATCTGCTGAAGAATGTAAAGAATCCGAACAGGCAGCCTCTTCATTAGAATCCTACCGATACTGTGAGAACTTAAGATTCTAAAGAAGGAAGTAGAATCTTTAGAGGGCATATCAGTTACTAGTAGGAACCTAATATTGTCAGGCCTTGAGGCCCAGTCTGGCCCCTATGGATTATAATCTGTTTCACTTCTGGCTGTTGGCGGTAAGGAGAGCAGCTCTCGCATGGATCCAGGCTGGTCAGGGCAGCATCCGCAACCTTCTCACCTTGTTCAATCTGGTATACTCTCATTTATCCTAGTAATCAAGAATCTCTTCTGCCTGGGATGGTCTTGGGCAAGGCTTGTGTGTTTTGGGTTACCATTAAGGAAGTAGAAAGCTTCTGTGGAGGCCCTTGTACAGAAATGCTCTTGTGTTTGTATGTGACCATTCTGTTAGGATACAAAGCTACTTATATATAATATCAAGATAGAGGTTTGGTGTTCATTAGGAGAACTGAGGATTAAGTATGTAATTATGTACATGAGATATCCAAAGAATATGTATATTAGATATGCAAAGAATGCCATGCCTGCAAGAAATTCTGGAGGCTTATCTTGTAGTGTTCCAACATGGAGGGCAACCAGTGAAAGTACTTTAATGCTCAAGCTGTTCCACATGGCATTTTGGAACAAGAAGGCATCATCTTCACCATGCAATTTTCTGATGGGATAACAACTATAATACCCATGGCTAAGTTTGCATCATCTGCATCTGTGAGTTCTACAAAATCATGATCAATTAAGTCTCTGAGTTAGACAACTACCTCATTCCATGGGCTGAATATTTGCCAGCATAGAGAGGAGGCCGAGTTCTTGCACATTGTAGGCTACTCAGATAGATTGTCTGATTCTGAAGCCGAAGTGGACGGGTAGAGATGGGGAGATGATCAGGCAGATTCAAAGTTATCTGGTAAAGATTCTCAGGCAGAGTGTGAGAACCAGCCTGCCTGGGAAAAGGAGGAAACTTTTTAGAGCTTGCAGAGAGAGGTGGGAGATGGGTAATTAAACTGAAGCTCAGTCCAGATGAGACGGAGGTTTTATTGGTGGGTGATTCGAGCTCCTGGGCAGGTGACATGGGCCTTGCCCTGGGTGGGGTTACACAACCTCTAAAGGGCAGGGTCCACAGCTTGGGAGTGCTCCTCAACCCAGAGCTGTCCTTGGAAGCTCAAGTGACAGCGGTGGCAAGGCGCGCTTTCCTTCAGCTTCGTCTAATCCATCAGCTGTGTCCCTACCTGGAGGAAGATTGCCTAGTGACAGTAACACGCATTGGTTACTTCTCGGTTGGATTTCTGTAACGTGCTTTACATGGGTTTGCCCTTGAAGACAGTCCGGATACTTAAGATGGTGCAAAACAGCGCTGCCAGGATGCTGTCGGGGACTGTGTGTTATTCTCATATAACCCTAGCCCTCTATCAGCTCCATTGGCTTCCCATCGAAGTCCGGGCTCAATTCAAGGTGCTGGTTATTATCTATAAAGCCCTAAATGGCTTGGGACCAGGATACCTAAAGGAACGCCTTTTTCCCTATTTGCCCTCCCGCCCCCTGAGATTGGCAACAGAAGCCCTCCTCCGGGAACCCTCTGTGAAAGACGTTAGGAGACAGAGTACCCGGAGGAGGGCCTTCTCTGTGGTGGCGCCCCATCTATGGAATGCGCTCCCCAGAGAGGTCCTCCTGGCGCCATCGTTATTTGTTTTTCAGTGCCAGGCCAAGACCTTTTTATTTAAAAGTTATTTTAATTGTAAATTGTTGATTATTGATTGGGATGTAGGCGGATGGAGAAGATTGTGACCTCTTAGTAACCCAGCCAATGGGAGAAAAGTGGCAGGGTCTGCAAGCCGGGAAAAGGGAATAAAAGGCAGCGTCTTTTATGAAAACAGCGCTTGTACCTGTGTGGTGGGTGCCCACTCTTGCAAGAATGTATTAAACTATTACTACTTGTTACTTTGCTTCCTGTATCGTCACTGCTTGGAATTTCATTCCTAACAGCAGTTAGATTCTTTTCTGGAAAAGGCGCAAAGGAGGGGAAGTTTCAATTTGAATCCAACTCTTTACATGGGCAGATGCTTCTTCCACATCTCAAGGAGAACACTGATTTTATACTATTCTGTAGGCTTCAGTTAAAAGATAGTGCTTCTGACATTTCATCTGAGTTTACTGGAATGGAAAAGAGGAAGGGAGAGAACTGCTCATGACAGCCAGCAGTACTGGGAGAAGGCCAACATTTTAGCAAATTAGGTATTTCCCAGGCTTAGTGGTAAATAGAATTCAGGAAGTCTGCAAGAAATCTGTGGAATGCGCTCACCAGAGAGGTCTGCCTGGCACCGTCATTTGTTTTTCAGCGCCAGGCTAAGACCTTTTTATTCAAACAATATTTTAACAATGTTTAATATTTATTGGTTTTAATTGTGCAGCCAGGGTGTTTCCGGGTTTTTAACTGTATTTGTATGATATTTATTTCTGTGAGCCGTCCCAAGGCTATATAGCAAGGGGACGGCATACAAAAACTTTAAATAAATAAATAAATAAATAACCTCCATAATACCCACAAGGGATTGTACCAATACAATAAATTGTCTTATGGAATTTCATTTCATTTTGGCATGCTCCAAGAATCCCTTTAAAACGATTCTAGATGTCCAGGGTAAGGATGGCTGATATCTTCACTGGGAAAAGTGATGCAGAATATTGCTCAACTTTTAGCAGAGTACTTCAAGGATGGGAAAGAGAATTATATTTGGAACCACAATAAACGGCTTTTTTTAAGTACAATATTTAGGGTGTAAAACTGATGAGGGAGTTTATCCTCTGGCTGACAACGTCCCCTGTATTTTAAATGCATAGTTCCCATGAAAAACATTCAAACTTGAGGTATATCTAGGGACACTGAATTGTCATCACTTCCTTCCAAATTTTTCATCTCACTTAGAGCCTTTGCACCACCATGCAAGAAAAGGATTTTTGTGTCATTGGAAACTCAGATAAACTTTCCAAAAATTTAAGAGCTGCCTGAAATCCTCAGATTTTGGTTCATTTTCCATAGCAGCAAAGAGTTAATCCTGTGTTGTGGTGCTTGATTGTATGGACTAGGGGTTGTATTGGCCATGAAATGAATCCTGGTGATGCCTTCAGGACACAAGATGACTATTTTCAGCTGGAAAAATTGAGCCTAGCAATCATATTTCACATTAAACAGCAGCAATACATAAAAATGTTTGCCAAATAACTGATCATAAACTTTTGATAGGGCTCTTGAAGGGAAACAATTATCTAGCATGGCAGCAGCTTGACAATAACATTAGGTATTGACTGTAGCAACTTAGAGGAAAAGTTCATTTAGTAGTGTGGTTATTGGAACATTTTGTAGAAGTGCTTCCAAATAAGAAAATACATTTGCTGGGGTCTTATTCTGTCTAAGGATTGTTCTTTTCAGGATTGGCCAGAAGAAAATTCTGAAGCAGAGTTTTGTCCCTTTTGAATTGGGCAGCCTGAAATGAATGTAGAGGCTGGATGTATTTTGTAAGGTATGCAAGTAGTGGTCCCATCTCATGGATTAAGAAAAAGTTCTAAAAGAATCACACAAGACGCAACTTGGAAATGCAAGCTTTAGCTTCCGTACATTGGTCATAGCAGGATGAAATCTGAAAAGCGCTGCCCCCCATGTCAAGTGCATCAGCAGACCCTAATAGATGCTCATTGGAGGCATCTGTTAGACTGTAATAGATGCTCATTCAAACTTGGAAATGAACCTGATGGATTCTACAACCTTGAGGACAACTTCAACAGATTTTTGCTGTACACAAACTGTCTTTTGTTCTAGGCACTGATAATGTACTTGTGGTCCAGTACCCTTTAAATTGGACATGGACAGCCCCTTCCAATGGAGGGTGCCTTCAAACAGGCCTGCCTTTTACAAACAGGACAAGTAGAGGTGACTGGGAAGTCCAACAAGATAGCAGTTCCAGTATCCAAATCAGATCCTAAAGACCTTTCATTTCAGAATGCTTCATGTGTAATACTATGACGAGAACAGTTTTACAATGGAACCAATCACCTTGAGGATTGGTAGATTCTATCTCACTGGAAGGTTTTAGATAAATGGATCAAGTCACTGGAGCTTTGGAATGCCCAAATACTTGATTTGCTACATTAAGCAGGGGGTTAAACTATAAGGTACCTTCAACTCTCTACTTCTGTGACCCCCAGATTCATGTGTAAGAACAGCCCACAGTATGGATTGGTGAATCATGAGTTGTTACATGTAAACCTGGGACCATGGGTTAATTATGGATTGTTTATATGAAGAGAATCCATGGCTTGTTTTTAGATTGCAAAGTGTGCTACATTTGCTGATCTCAAGCTCCTGTTAAAATAACTCTGTGATCCAGTTTGCACATAACAGCAAGTCATGAGGCTTGCCATGCAAGAGCAGGAATGAGCAAGGGTGCTGCCTCCTAAGCCAGTTAAATGGAGCAAGCCAGAACATGTACCGAAGACCAGCCTTGACCTATCTTGATTGTGTTAAAATACATTTATTTATTTATTATTTCTAGGGCGCTTTGCACAGTCGGAACCCTCCTAAAGTGGTAGTCACAAATGATGTCATCCTTCTCTGGGTTTTTATTGTTTGTCAGCAGGCACAATATTTCTTCTAACTTTGCACCTATAACAGGTGTCCCTGAACTGTGACGGACTATGAAAAGGAATATGCCTGTAGTTGAACCCATTATTAAAGCTGGTCACTAATCTAGCATTATCTGCTTTAGCATTATGATCCCTCAGTGGAAGCTAACCTGAAGAGCTGGCAAAAGATTAAGAAATTGGCATCCCTTCTGGCTAAGGGAAGAGGAGCCAAGCAACAGCCAAAAGCCAGTTGGCTGGCTGACTGGATGAAGACAGCTGAGAGCTTCTTTGTGCTTGTTTCTAACATATTTAGTTGACATTGCAATACCTGCTTCATTTACATTTTATTTTATTTATTTTATTTATTAAAACATTTCTATGCCGCCCCTTGCCAAGGCCTCGGGGCGGCTTACAACATCAAATTTTAAATATGCATTGTTCTCTCATCCAAAGGAAAGTAAATCTCCAGTGTTACCTTTAGAATTTTTCACCACTGCTCAGCATAATAGCTTACCATGGGTTCTAAACTATAAACACCTTGTATATGTTCTGGAACTTGTAGCGGGTTGGTGCACCCTACCCTCTCTGTACTCTGCAGAGGGGTTTACCTGGGTTTTTCTCACCAATAAAACTGCCAAGATTCAAGGCGAAGGCACCTTTAGAAGGTTATCTAAAGGAGAGCTTGTGTCCATATATGCCCGCCCGCCCCCTGAGATTGGCGGCAGAAGCCCTCCTCCGGGAACCCTCCGTGAAAGATATTAGGAGGGTGAGTACCTGGAGGAGGGCCTTCTCTGCGGTGGCACCCCACCTATGGAATGCGCTCCCCAGAGAGGTCCGCCTGGCCCCATCGTTATTTGCTTTTCAGCGCCAGGCCAAGACCTTTTTATTTAAAAGTTATTTTAATTGTAAATTGTTGGTTATTTATTGGGTTTTTGTATTGTGCCGAGATGTCGCCAGATTTTTAAGGTTAATTGTGTGTATTGTTGTTTGTTTTGTAAGCCTCCCTGAGGGCTCTTTGCAAATGGGGCGGCGTAGAAATGTTTTAAATAAATAAATAAAAACAAAATCTCCCTGTGGATCTGAGCGTACATTCTCATGGCTGCTAACCGAGATTCCCTGACAAACATTTCTGCATAACCTGTACTTGTCAGGTTCGCAGAACATGACAACACCTAAGTGAGGTTGTGTATGCCTGTGGGTAGCAGGAGAGTTTGTTTATTTAGCTGAATACAGGTTGGACCTCAAAGGAGCAAGGGTTTTTTTCTTTCTCTGTTTTTGAAGGGACAGAGAAATGTCTATTAACCCTGAATAACATTCATGTGCTATTATAACTATGAAATATGAATTATGAATTAGATCTTGTAAGGTTTTTAAAATCTGTCAAGGTTTTTTAATGTTAAATCCATTGTTGTAAGATTATATTGCTTGTAATGTTTATCCTGCCATAGGGTATTCTTGTTTATCTTTTGTAAGCTACCTTGGAAATTCTGATTGCCTATTGAAAGGTCGTTGTTAGTTGTGAAGTCGCATCCAACCCATCACGGCCCCATGGACAACATTCCTCCATGCCTTCCTGTCCTCCACCATTTCCCGGAGTCCACTTAAGCTCAGGATATACATTTTAGAAATGCTAACAATGATACCAAGTAATTTATATTTATTAAAATGTCAGGGAACATTTGTTGAGATTGTTGATGGACCAACATCATGCCCCCAAATATTTGCAGCTATATATGTCCATTAAAGCCTTGTAGTTCCCCCCACCCATCCCATTTTAGCTTTGTGTATTAGTTTCAGTATGAAAAGGAATCATCCAGCCAAGCCTTACTTGTTGATAGTCTTAACTTTTTGTTATCATATTTAACCCTTATTTTATTGTCTGTTCTGTAGTTTGCAGCTGTTTTATTTTTTGTTTATTTTACTGTTCATCGTTTTATGTTTGTTTGAAATAGCAAGTGAATAAGTTTATTGTTGTAACAATAAATCATAACAACATAAAAGTGCCATAAAAACCAGGAAATAGTCATGATAAAACAATGGGATAGTAAAATTATGAAATAAAAGTATATATAAAAGGCTACAACAAACTAAGGGCTAATGCTACAGCTGAAAGTTTTAATATTTCTTTGAGTTTAAATAGAGCAGGGCAAAGGTGGTAAATTGATTACTAGAAGTTGGGAACACATCTGCAAGGAGGTAGATTAGTTTTTTGATGTCTGAGCCCTTAAGTGCTTCTACCTTTAATAATTTGGTCCTAATCTTATTGTAAATAGGACAGTGGAGGATGTAATGAAGAATGTCCTCCATTTGGCCAGCGCCACAGGGACAGAGGCATTGCTCAGCAGGGAGCTTACAATATCTCCCTTCAAGATATGCAGGTGGGAAGATGTCCCACCTGCATAAAGCCTTTCTCATTGGGGCACTGGTTATGTTAACCAGGTACTGGGGAAAACTATGTTTTTTATACTGAGGGTACCAGGGTGAGAATTTGGATGATTGGACCACATGACATCTTTATTGGCATCTTTGAAGACAGCCAGTCTCTAATGTTTTCTCCATCCCAGAATCAAAGTTCATCCAAGGATGGCAGGGAATACATTTGTAAAATGGAATGCAAGAGTTTAGCCTAATGATTCTGGCAGAAAGCAGAGTTTGGAAAGGTAGGACTCTTGAAGGCTTTCTAATTTCTTATAATGCCCCAGCAATGTAAGGTGTACTCTAACAGCAGTGGAAGGTAGCCCTATTTCTATCCGTAAGTAGGCAGCAGGAGTGCCCTGGGGGAGGCCCAAGATCTTCCTTATGAAATTATTTTGGACTGCTTCCAGTTTGGCCATGACCTTTTCATCCTACCCTCAAAGCTCAGCCCCATATAGCATCTGGGCTATCACCGTACCTTGGGATATTTTAAGTGCAGGGGTGACCAATTGCCCTCCTTTAGAGTAAAAGAATGTCAAAGTAGCACCTACTGTACATTGAGCAGTTATCAAAACAGTAGATAAATGTACTTTCTATGAAAGGGACTTGTGAAAAGTAATACCAAATACTTAAGGAGGGACATTGCTCTTTTTGAGCATTCATTGTCCACCTATGATTGGTATTACTTTTGCCAAAGACAACAGTCTTTGTTGTATTATAATTTTTAGTTTTTCCTCTTCACGGTAAGCAACTAATATAACCAGTAACCTTTTAAGTTCAATCTCAGTTTAAGAAATAAGGGCCGTATCATCAGCATACTTTAACATAGTGATTTTCCATCCATTGAGTGAGGGGGAGAAAAAACTTTTTGACTTCATGACCACTACAATATCATTAATATAAAAATTAAATAAGAAGGGAACAAGTAGACAGCCTTGCTTAATGCCTTTCTCCAATGAGACAGAGACCTTTGTGGGCCCATTCTTACTCTAGCAGTGATATCAGTATGGAGTGAGTTTAAGGAGGCACTTCTCAGGTGGTGCAGTGGTTTAAACTGCTGTGCTGCTGGGATGGTAGATCGAAAGGTCGCCAGTTTGAATCTGTACAATGGGGTGAGTTCCCGTTGTTCCATCCCAGCTCCTGCCAACCTTGCAGTTCGAAAGCATGCAAATGCGAGTAGATGAAAAGGTACCACTTCGGTGGGCAGGTAACAGCGTTCCGTGCACTTTGGTGTTTAGTCATGCCGGCCACATGACCACGGAGACTGTCTGTGGACTAACGCTGGCTCCCTCGGCTAGGAATGGAGATGAGCACCGCCCCCTAGAGTCAGGCATGACTGGACGTAATTTCAAGGGGAAACCTTTTCCTTTACCTTTTATCAATATTGGACCTAGCTAATTTCTCCCATAATCAAGACCGGTCAATGGAGTCAAAGATAGATGGAAGGTTGATAAAAACAATGTATAGTTGTTTTGGATGCCCATTGATATATTTTTGAATAAGGACCTTCAAAGTAGCACAGTGACCTATTGTGCCCTGTCCTTTTCAAAACCATGCCTGTTCTGGATGGAAAAAGTTTGTTTCCTCCTCCCAATCTTCTAATTTATTCAAAAAGTGCCTGACATAAAGCTTAGAAGAAATGTCTAGAAGGCTAATTGGGTTGGCAGGTTCCTGTAGATTGCCCTTGTTAAAGATAGGATAAATTACACTTTGTTTCCAATAGGGTGGGCAACATGTTTTATCTATTTCTGAGAATAGTCTAATCAAAATAGGAGCCCCCAGAATCATCAACATATAGACCCCTGGGGGAAGCATATCCTCACCAGGAGCTTGTCCAGGGGCCAAAGTTGATATCAACTGGTCACACTCAGATTTTGAAACATCTGGCCATTCTGGTAGCATACTTAGTAGGAACTATTGTTGTTGATCCGGTGTATGAGCAGCTATAAATTGTATCTTCCATGTAGCCTGAAGTGCCTGATCCTGCCTAATCTTGGAAGCTAAGCAGGGTCAGGCCTGGGCAGAAGTGGGATGGGTGATTTGAGTGTATGATTATTGCTGTCAACTGCCTAGAGAGCTTTGGCTATGGGCAGTATCAAAATTAGTAATAATAATAATAATAATAATAATAATAATAAATGGAGGAAAAGTGTTGGGTCCAGCTTTGTGCTGAAATGTACACATAAGGCATGGTATAGTGTATGGAGATGCCATTAGCCACCAGTTCCCAAAATTTCCTCTCATTTTTTTGAGTTAGGCTAAGGGCAAGTTCCCTCCTATGATAACTTCTTGGTCTTTAATAATTTCTTATATTGAGATCAAAGTTGGATCAATTGTTGAATCAGGGAATCTGTCCTTTCTTTAACTCTGCTCTGCAGCTTTTTCAGATCTTGTTTTTTGTTACTACAATCTTGATTGTACCATCCCTTTCTTATGTTGTTCCTTCTAGGGGAACAGGTGGTAGTGAGCTGGGAACTTAGTGCACTTGAACTAAAATTATGATAGATACATTGGAATTTGGATGTAATGCAAGTTCCCTTTTCCAGCATCTGTGGAGTGTTTAGAAAGGCAGTGGTTTTCTCGCTGAGGTTAGGGCACTAAGACGATACAGGATTGGGTGATGTTGTCAAAGTTATGGTACCTTGCAGGATGAAATGACTTGTAGGCCAAAAGAGGCAAGACCAAAGGCAATGATCACTCTTAGTTCTTTCATGGAAATCCAAGAAGCTAACCTGGGAAAGGAGTGCCAAAGAGACCAAGATATAATCAATCACACTGGCCCCAGATGAGCATAGGAAAGTGTAATACCCATTTGAACTGTCAAGATCAGAGCCATGGAGACTGAACAGCCTATACTTAAGCCAAATTCAGTAGAGACACCCCTTGTTTGTTTAGTCATTTGTCCATGGAAGACCAGAGCAAGTACCATTTGCCTTCAGGACTCAAATGTATCTTCCTTACATAGCTGCTAATATCTTTGCCAAGCTGGGCATTGAAATCACCATCCTGTAGGATATTTGCATTTGCTAGGATTTGTTCAATTCTCTCCAAAAGGATATGCAGGGAAGATCAGACAGTGTGCCTCAGATCTGGGTTCCGTCCAGTTGGAAGAGAGACATTAATACAAAGAATTAACCCAAAATATTTACTGTCTGTTTGGACTACCTGAATATATTCACTGTATGCCCAATACCTTGGTTGAATAGATCCTTTCAAGTCAGCTGAAATCAAAGTTGATAACCCACTATGTTCTCTTCCATACAAGAAGAGTAGTGGGGTGTTATATGAACTGAATCCTGTTCTTTTCCCTTCCTGCTGTTATATGAACAGCAGGAAGGGAAAAGAAATGTTCAGGCACCATATTTCCTATAGTAAAATGATCTTAAATTATGACAGGTGTTGTTCAAAACAGGTATCCACTATTTGTCGTGCCACCCTGCAGTATTCCAGGAATGAGTTTTAAGTATCCTGGAGCCTTAGGGGTAAGTCAGTTGGTGGCAATTGAAACATTATGTTCTTGTCTAGGAGCAAAAAGTCATACTGGTGTGGTAGTCTTCTAATCAAAGTGGAGATCATTATCAAGCACTGAGCTTGGGTTCTCAATTTGCTTGATATCTCTGAATGAGATAGAATTTGCAGACTGGGAATCTTGGATAGAACATGCTGTGAATACAGCAACTTCTCCTTGTCCACCTTCCTGATCTGAACCCTCAGTTGACACAGGCTGGAGAATATTGTCACCATCTGAAGTAGGACAGGATGGAATCAGCACAGTTTGTTTTAGAATAGGAGGAGGACATGATGGCCTGCTAGAATGTAGATTAGTTCCTTGTAAAATTGTTTGGTTACACGGTTCAAGAAATTTGTGGTGTTTTTCTACAGGGTTGCTGTCAGGTTGGTGGTCCAGGGATATTAAATCAATTAAAGGCTTGACTGCTTCTTGAGTCAGCAGCAATGTTTATTTCAGTTCTTACAGTTGTCTCAGTATTTCTTCTTGTTTGCTGTTTGGTAAAGCTTCAAAGGAATTAATTAGTCCTGCTTCATCAGTGCCAGTGCTAAGTATGGTTGTTTGAGCAATATCTTGTCAAGGACGCTGAGGGTGCTGCGTTGCTAAGGTTTTTTTTTTTTATCATTTTGCACACTGCCTGTGGCACAAGGCAGAAGAGTATCTACTTGAAGTTGGGCCAAGAAGAACATTTCTTTTTTCATCATAGAAGACACACAGCAGATATATTTGAAAAGTGGAAAGAAAATACCTCATCCTAAACAGCATACAGGGGATGGTAGAATGGCTGAAAGACAGTAAGATTTGCTTGTGTCCTCTTGTAGTGCGGAGCCATCCAACAGCACTTAAATCGATCATATAGAAGAAGTGAGCTGAGTGATAGAATGATCGCTCTTCTGGTAGACCAGTGTCCAGTGTTAGATCTGTTAGCAACATGATGTGTTTGGAGGGAACCGTTGCACTTGTTTAAGCTTAGCTCTTTGGTGGAAGGTACAGCTGCAAGCTCTGCCTCTGTTTGATTACCATTCTGGTCATAGTTAATACTTCTGGACAATTTTATATTCTTGGATTGTCTGCAAACAGGTGAGAACTGATGTCAGTGTTTCAAGCTGCTGCAGATGTTACTAGCTTATCTGTATAGCTTTTCATGAAAGTTTCAACGGCTGTTTTAAAGCGTCCACCTTTGTGGTTATAGTTGTTAGCTGTTCAAAGATTGAATTAGAGTTTGTGCAGTTAGTAGACATTGTTTGGCACCGAAGCCTGTTGTGAATTCCTTTGGTGATTGTTTGCCTTGTTCTTCCCGCATCAGTGATGTGTTAGCATTGGGGAGAACAATGCAGGAAAAGTTGAATCAAATGATTAGATTCCTCATGCAAAGTAGAGGTCAGCTCCAATAGTTGCTGTTTTTCAATTACTATTTCCAAATCCCAATTCAATATATCATAACTGTTAGAGGTAGTGATAGAATAAAAGGAATTTTCTTTGTTATTATTACTCAGGGTGTTCTTGTTCATCATGTAGTCATAAATTTTTGGTTGCTTGGTAGAATATAAGAGCTTGTTCTTGTCCTGTTGCATTTCTTATTCTTCCTCATTGCTTCAGCGTCAATGTATCTCAACTGAAGCTTATAAAATATTTCAAGAACTTGCGGTTCCATTATGCAGTATCTCTGCAGGGAACTTATTTACAAAATAAAGCTGGATTGAAATTAAAACATTTATTTATTTATATAATTATTTATTTCATGCATTTATACCCCGTCCTATCGCTTCAAGTGCTCAGGACGGCTTACAAAATATATAAAAATACAATAAATATAACATGTGGTTAGGGAAGTTATAAAAATGAGTAGAGCAAATAAAATATCATAGGGAGCTCAGCAAAGAAGGTATTGGTCTGTTGCCATCTTGGCTCCTCCCTGTTTGTTTTGAAAAACACATTTCTGGTGTTTAACTGTTTTTGTAAATCATTTTTAAACATAAAATGTTAAGTAGTGATCTTGAGTAAATAAACAATGTGCACCCAAGTAACTATATAAACCAAAGATGAAAGCAGTAGGCAAGAGTATTTAAGTTTCAATAATGGATACTTAGATACATTTTTCAGTGCAGAATTATATTTACTATTCCATGCACTTTGAAAGCCTGTGGGATGGGACATCTGCTCTATACCTGTTGAGCTTTTAAATCCTCTAAGAAACTATTTGAAAGCATGCTTATTTTGGGGCTAAAACTCCTTAGGCTACATATTCAGTTCCAATTTATCTTTCTTTTGATAATATTAGGCCACTAGGTGTCAATGCTAGCTTGCATGAAGAACTGTCTAATGTTTTGTTCAGAACTTTTAGTCTGAAGGGGGGTGTAGAGGGTGGGGGGTAGTGGTGTCCAGACAGCCTTCTATCAATCTCTGCCAATAAAAAGATGTTGCTGCCAAGGAGAAGAGAGGTGGGGGCATTTATAGTCCAGACCATTCAGGGAAGAAGGACTTTGTCAGATTCTCAGCCATGCCCTGAGGTAACCCAGCTGCAGAGGCTAGTCTTAAGGGACACTGGTGTGCAAGTTTAGGCAGAAAAAGGCCATTTTTCTGTTTGAATGTTCACAGAATTTACCTCCTTAGGCTCCTTACAGCAGTTTCATATTACAAAAGAGAGCCTGCAATCGATCATGTGAGATGAGAACGATCTCAGCCCTCAGCCCAGAGGTGAGGAACCCATGGCCCTCCAGATGTTGTTGGACCACAACTCCCACCATCCCTGCTTGCTGAGGCTGATGGGTGTTGGAGTCCAATCACAACTAGAGAGCCAGAGCTACCTTCCCCATGCCTCAGCACATAGGGTCTGCTTTAAGGCTGCCATCATTCTGGATGTTTTCCCAACCTAGCAGGAGGGACGGGGTAAATCAAACCAGTGCAATTTTTATCATGGCATGTCCCATGGAAACACGTGGTAGTGCATTACTGCTCATTAATTTCATGGGTGTTGTTTTCACTGAGCAAGAGAAGTTCATCTAATATATAACACTGCCATCAGATGCTTGTCTAAGCCAGTGCACTCCGTTTTCACTGGCAGTAGCTCTCTGCAGCTTCAGGGAGGGGTCCTGAAGCAGAAGACCAGAGATCAGACCAATGGCACACTGCTGTAGCTTCACTGCTGAATCCTGGGGCCAAAGTCCAAGGACCCTGCAGCTCCACCCCATGATCCTCCAGAGAGTGACACGTAAAAGGCAAACTATTTTTCATTGTTACATTACATTATTAATACCCTACTTTTTTTTTCTTCCAAGGAACTCATGGAGGCTTGCTTAACTTGCCTCCTTCACCCAATTTTATCCTCACAACACCAACCCTGTGAGGTAGGTTCGGTTGAGAGTAATTGGCCGAAAGTCACCCAGTGAGCTCCATGACTGAGTGGAGACCAGAACCTGGTTCTCCTGAGTCTCAGTCCTGCACTCTTAACCACTACACCACACTGGCTCTTGTTATTCCTTTATCTATGATTTAAAACGTTTACGATTCAAAACTATGCAAACAGACTGGGAGACATTTTCCTCCCTTTCTCATAATACGAAAATCCTGGCTCATCCCATGAAGCTGATTGATGGGTGATTCAAGACTAGTAAAGCAATGAAATTCATTACCACAAATTGTAGTGTATCATTTACTGGAGAATATGGGTGGGAGGCTGCTGTTACATTTAAGTCTTGCGTGTGGGTTTCTTGTGGACCACTGAGTGAGCGGAACGCTGGACTTGATCTTCGCATGTTTTGCTTCCAGATTTTGCTATTTGAACTTGGGTGGTGTTTGAAACCAAGTACAAAAAGTACACTGTGAGTCTCTTTCAGCTCAGGCCAAATTACACATTACATGACTTGCATAACCTGTTATTCCCTTTCTTGTTTTACTTTAAAAGCAGTATCTGGGACCCTAATCCAGATTAGTGCTGTCACGCATGAGGAAGAGAGGTTTAAATCTTTCTGTACAAGCTCCTTTCTTCCCAAAACTTAGCTTCTCATACAGTTATTAAAGAAAGAAAAAGGGCCTCCATTGGTACAAGTGGAAATAGATTTTTTCCCTCCTTCCACTGTGTGAAGGGTTGTAGCAGGGAGTGAAGCATCTGAACTGGGAGAGATTAAATCACCTCATGCCTTTTGGATGTTGGTCCCGATCTAGACTGAAGCTCCAGGAGCTTTTGAAGGCAGGAGGAAAGAAAGTGGGAGGGAGGGAGACAGATTGCATGCCGCATAAAGTGCAGTTTAACTTTTAGAGGGAAAGCTTTGTGGTGGAGGATGGTTGGCCAAGGAGAGGAGTGGCCACAGGCAAGCTGGTGAGTCAGGACTGCCTTCTTTGTGGCTTTAGATGCTTGTTGCACCATGGTGCATTACACTAGTTGATGTGCATGCAAACCATGGAGTTAGATTTTAGCTAGGACATGCTTGAGTTGCTTCCATTGCAGAAATCCAAAAGACAAGTCTGCACAGGCATTGGCATCAGGGTGATCTCCCTGAGAAGCCAGGGTCCCACCCTGTTCCCTACCTCCCCACTGGGTCTAAGTGATCATGCCTTATGTACTCTCAGCAAAAAGCTCAGCCCCCTAAACCTAGCCTGAACGGGCCTCCTCTTATTAGGCAAGCTAAAGACATGAAATCTATCTATGCTGGGCTTCTTACTACATCAACTGACCACAAGGCTTAACCTGTAAACTCTTAATGGTGCATTTGGAAAAGACCACCTGGCAGAATTCACTTACTTGGCAGGAACCAAAATGAGCCAAATAGACTACCTCATTGCTTGAACAAACTTGATTCCTCTTTTAGAGGACATGGAGGTCGCCCCAAAACTTTACAGTGATCATCTTCCAGTCTCGTTGATTTGGAAAGCCTTGCACCCCTACCTATGAAGTACCACTTGATATACAGCTATGATACTCTCAGAAGGGGAAGTGTACTGCCGTATCAAATGGACTCTAAGAATGGACATGGAATCATGAGATTTACTTGCATTAGACAGCATGCAAAACATCAGGGCATCTCTAATGTCCAACAGCCAAACAACCAGTTTGGTGGAATTGTATCAGGAGTTAGCCTGAGAATTGAAACAAGCGTTCACTCGGAGAGCAAGGATGTCTCAGGAACAGCACCACCCAGCCTCAAAGCCCTGGTTTGATAGGCAACGTGTTCAAGCAAAGAAAGCCTTACAGAACACTTATCAAAAGTACAAATTCAGCTCTGATGTGAAGGTGGCTCTAGATCTCCTTGAACAGAAAAAATCCTACAAACAGCTATTGATACGAAAGAAAAAAAGAGGCTTGGAAATTAATTCAAGCAACCAAATCCAAGGATTCATTCATGTTCTGGTGGTTGATAAAGATCTCACTAACTTGTGGACCAACAATGCCAGAGTGCTATATCCACCCGAAGGTTTGGGAGATGCATTTCCATGAACTTTACAAAGATCTTGTTGCTGCCCATGTGACCTGGAATACTGTGTTTGATGGAGTTCTGTCTAGGCCCCCAGTCCTGATTTCAGAAATTCATGAAAATGGGCAAAGTCCTGGGAGAAGACCTGATTCCTTGAGAGGTGGTCAAAAACAACTTAGAATGGTGAGCTCCAGTTCTAGCGTCACTATTCTCTTATATTGACATGACCAGGCAGATTCCAGCAGATTGGGGCTCTGCCATCATTATCCCCCTATTCAAGAAAGGAAAGAGAGACGACCCTGCAAATTATAGACCTATCAGTCTATTAAACATTATCGGTAAACTATATGCTAGGTACCTATATGCAAAGCTCAAAGATTGGCTGCAACAGAACATGATATTGATGGAGGAGCAGGCTGGCTTCAGAGAGGGTCACTCTACTATAGATCAGCGCTTGGTGCCACAGCCCTCGTTGAGAAATACATCTCATACTGGAAGAGTGAGGAACTACCCACTGAGGAACTGATTTTAAAAAAGATTCTGGACTGTGCAGAAATGGACAGATTGACTCTATTACTGAAGGAGAAAGAAGATACTGACTTCTGTCAAACTTGGGACCTTTTTTATGATTGGCTGGAGAAACGGGACTTGGCTTAGATTTAAAGATGTCTTTAAATTTTTATAAATTAATTTGAATACGATTATAGAATGTTAAAAAGATACATTATAGGGGGCTAACCCAGTACGTCCAATGTAATTGATGATTGATTTTTTTAGTTTTTAGTTTAAAATCTTAATAAAAAATGAGAAATACATCTCAAGCAAAGTCACCTCGCTCTCTGCAGCCTTTATAGACCTCAAGGCAGCTTTCAATTCCATCTCGAGGGCCAAAGTATGGAAAAAATTAGAGGCCTCCAGAATTTATAGGCACCTACTCCTACTTATTCAGACCCTGTACAGAGAAACCTCCCTCAAGATCAGATGCAGTGTTCATGGTCACCTTACAGATGTTGTTTCAACACAAAAAAGGGGGTCAAACAAGGCTGCATTCTTGCTTCACTCTTGTTCAACTTTTATATTAACTCACTGGTTGACCAGCTAAACCACATCAATCTTCAACCCCCAAAATCATGGGGAGGCTTGCTTATTTATTTATTTATTTATTTATTTGGAGTTTTTGTATCCTGTCCCATTTGCATAAGCCTTGGGACAGCTTCCAACAATAGTAATATAACTATTACTATTGTATGCAGATGATGCAACTATTATTTCAAGAACTCCAGTCGGGCTCACAAGAACACTGCAGAAGCTGACTGAATATTGAAAGGAAAAAATCTGACAATTAACTATCAAAAAACAAAAAATCATGACCTTTGCAAAAAGACCAAAAACTTGATCATGGAAGATAAATCAACACAAGATTGAGCAGGTTTCCTAATTCAATTATTTAGGTGTAGTCCTCAAGCAACTGGCTCCAGGAAGGCCCATGGTGAATATGTGGCCAGAGAAGCTTGTCAGCCATAATATTATTCAAGAGATCTAAAGGTGGCCATTACATCTCCCTAGCCCTCCAATTATACCAAGCAAAAGTAATAGCTCAATTACTGTGGTCCACAAATGGCACCATTCAACACATCAAGCCTCATGACACCTAACATAAGACTGGGTTCAATAGTGCACAGAAAGCAGTGTTGGTGGAGGACTGGGAAAATCACCCCACAACACACACCCATAGGTCAGGGCACCATAATAGGCAAAATCTTGAAAGTCGGGAAAGGGGTCTGAAACTTGCAGCATTCAATGTGTCAAGGGAAGGAGGGGAAATCTGCAGAATTTGTGGGGAGAGGCCTCTTGACACCAGGCTCTGTCGGGGTTTTCATTAGTGCACAGAAAGCAGTGTCAGAGGAGGCTGAGAAAACCGCCCTATGATGCCAGAGCCCCCAGGGTTAAGAAAAATTGGAAAGTCAGCAGAATTGTACTTGTACATTTGTCAGGAGATTCCCCCTGACAACAGCCATAAGTCATGGCTTTTGGTAGCATACAGGAAGCCGTGTCAGTGGAGGGCTGAGGAAATTGCCCCTTGATGCCCTCTTATGAGTCAGGGCCCCAGAATACAGAAATTTTTCAAAGTCACCAAAGTAAGAAAATGCAATATTGAATCAGGAAACTATTTTGCTGTTCCACCACACCACAGTACCACCTAGTGGTTCCTGCTTGAAAAGCAGGAAAGGAAAGCTCATGAAATCAGAAGTCAATATGGTTGAACACTGGCCACTTAATAGCCTTGTGTGGGCAAGTTCATTATGAGCAATTGTGGCACAATGATGCTCTTTAGCAGAATAACTAATCCCAGTAGAATTAATCCCACTAATCCCATTAATCCCACTAATCCCATTAATCCCAGTAGAAAACTAATCCCATTTTTGTTTGCTTTTAAACTTACCTCCAGATTTTAACTTGATCAGGATCATCTGTTTAGCAGGATGGAAAATCAGATGCTTATTAGAAAGTTGTTGTTGTTGTTATTCATTGATTTCCCCTTTGCCAAGGTATCCTACATAACAGTAAAGCAGACCTGATCCGTTATTGGGAACTGTAAGCATAGCCATGAACTATCAGCTTCCTGAACAACTGGAAAAATGGGCATTTTATATTGTCAAATATTATCACTCATTAAGTATTTTCTCAATAGTTGAAGAGTGCAGGATGAGAAGATCCTGAAGAGAAAGGGGATTCTGCTTTTGTTGGCTGTAATAATGGTTCCCTCTGCTGTGACTTTCTCAAAAGAAGTCTGCAAGTTTGCTCAATTTGAAAACAATGTGAGTGGGAGCAGCAGGCTTCCCCCATTGACAAGGCGTTACACCTCCCTGCTGTACAAGGAGCCCTCTTACTCTATCAGCTGAGGATTAAAAACTCTAGGAAGGAGCCAGGTCCTTGAGTGTGACCTTGCTGCAAAAGAGGCCCTGCTGAAGACAGGTGTTTTGCTGCTGCTGTTTGACAATGCCTGGCTGTGAATTTCTTGACTCTCTTTCCTTGAGGTTGTTGCAGCTTTTTAATATGTTCTTACCTCTTGAGAAATATTGCTGTGCTACCGGCTTGAAGCTGCAGTGCAGTAAATTTGGGAGTCCTATGGCCATCCCCTGTGCATTGCTGTGCACGTCGTAAAACCAGTACTTAATTAAGCACAGTTCAGTACAATTGCCTGTATTTGCTTCACAGGCAAAGGCTTAGGAGTGGGTGCATAGTTTTATTCCTATCAGATTTATGCCATAAGGAAATGGTGAAGATCTGCAGACAGCTAATGGGAGTGAAGGGAGACTTTTATAAACAGATCTGTCAAAGAAATCCCTATAGAACAATCAAAGTTTATAAATCATTTTAATCTCTCCCATCCATCCAGGCACAATATTTCTTTGCCTGTGAAGAGCTCCCCCTGCAACCCAAGAAGCACCACACAGGTATAGAGATTTTTAAATGTGATTTTTGAATTGTTAATATGATTAACCAAAAGTTTTGTTAGGACCTTGCTTCTTTTTGGAAAGCAGCAAAGGACTTTAATAATGAGTCCTGGGTAATTAATCACAATAGATGTGGTACTGCAGGGATAGTTGCTTTATAACATTACTTCTAAACATTCTAGTCACTATTAATCCCTATTTTATAATTCTTCTCATCCTTTGAATCCCAGTTCAGTGTCTATTGTTTTAGTAAAGCATTTGGCTTAAACCGGACAGTACATGTTTGGATCTACTATTCGTAAATAAAATGAGTTTTACCATAGTACAAATAAAAAACATATGCAGTTTATGAGGCTAGCACTGTTACAATGCATCATGCCAGAATCTGAATTGTGCAGGTGGAGGAGTGAGGGTTGAAGAATGTACATCAGCACAGGCAAGAATTGGATGTCACACTTCTTTGAATAAGTCTCTGGGATTACCCAACAATAAGCCATGGTGGTTTATAAAGCAGGAGTGGCTTGGTGTGTCCTCTGTAGCAGTCATGTAGTTTGTACCAGGGACTCATGGAAGAGCAGCCGCAAGAACATCACACCATAGTACAGGAAATATCAGTTATTACTGAATGTAGGCATGACAATCAGAAATGACATGAATCATTATCGGTCTTGGGTGTGTCACAAGAAAAATGGGTCAGAGCAGCTTTGCCGCTGGTAGCAGAAGAATGGACATCATTAACTTTCTTGGGATTAACTTTGCAACTAACTGTAGCAGCCACCTCAGGCAAACAAGGGTGTCTAATCAGTCTCTTAAAAAGACAGATGATAAAGTTTCAGGGAAAGGAGCCTGGCTTGGAATTCTGGTACTTTCTGGGCAGGAGGAGGAGGACTTGATCTAGAGAACATAAAATGCCTCTGCTGGCTACTAAGTAACATGACATAATGTGTTGTGTGAACTCAGTATGTGAGTCAGTTTTGCAGAAAGAGCAATTTTCTATATTCTAATCCTCTACCCTCGTACCAATAGTCTAGGAGACGATTTCCATCTCAGTGCAATCTCAAGTCAGGTGGTGGCAGGTGTATAGGCAATCAACTCTCCATGTAAAAGATGTTCATTTTCATCTTTGAAAATTGAAAGTAGGAGTGGGGGTCCACAGTTGCTAATTCACTGTTCAGTAATTTCACATATCATAGAAAGAATTTGGTTCCAAATGTCAGCAACCAGCTGTGGGAAACCAGATGACTGAGAACTCGGTTCCACCAGGTATTCTCCTGGCTGACAAGCTGGGAGGGGGTGGAATACAGGATGCAAATATGGCCTACCTTTGACTACTAGGAGACCTGCCTTTAATGGAGGCTCCTGCTTCCTTACCAGGGCCTTGTTCCATGGAAGCAGGGCAGCAGAAGGAGCTTCCTATAGGAGAGGGTGTTTTAGTAGGCCTCTGCAGAAAATTCAGTAGGCCTCTCTTCAGTAGGCCTGTGTAGATTGTAAGGCAAGATGGCCCCTTGGTATGAAAAGTCCATTATTGGGTAGCCCTCACCACAAGGGCATTGCAGGTGTCTTGTTTATTCTTTTCCAAGCAGGGGTGTTTAGGTAGCAGTCATGAACCTGGAGATGATCATCCGCAACCAAGAATTCAATACACTAAGGGCATGTTCTCATAGAGCTGATCATAACCTTCTGAAGTGAGGAAGTTATGGACATCCAGTTGAGTGTGGGAAGAGCACAGTGGTGAAGAAGACTGCCGCAACACATCCCCAGCTCTCAAAAACATTTAGGCAGCTGATTTTGCCCGTCTGAACGTTTTCCCCCTCCTCATGAAGGAAGAGTGCTGAAGCATCGCCTGGGCTTGGTGGTGCCTCAGTCCTACTTGCTCCCTTGAATGGCGCTCCTCAGCACTTGCCCTGAAGATGGTCTTCTGTCTTTGGGGTCTCAGCCAGCATGGAAAGAACGGTGCTTGTGAAGGAGGGACATCCAAAGCCAGAGGCCCTGCTGTGACTTCACAAAACTTTTCCAAGAATACAACAGGGCCCCTCCTTTTTCCTATGGTCAGCCAAACATCATTTACTTAGGTGCTTTAATGTCTAGTGCCTGACCAAGACCTACTCCCTCTGTGTTGTTTGAAGCTATCAAGGTCTTTCTGCCATGAGAGAATAGCAGTTTGAAAGAGAAGCCCCACTTGTAGTGCACTGATATTTTTCTCAGAGAATCTGTATAGGGCCATAGCAGTTTTGGCATGCAAAGTGTCTTAGGAGCAAATTCGATGCCTTGTTGTTCCAGTGGCCTGGCTTTGTTCAGGTCTTGAATTACTTGATGTTTCCCTGGATCATTTGGAAGTGGGTTATAATGTCCCTAGATTTGCCCATAAGTTGGGTGAGGCCCTCAGAGTTCAAAAAGCTTGTTAAATGTTCAAATCTATTAAATTCAAGTTTGGAAAGATTTCCACAGACTAGACCACAAGTAAGGTGATCTTATCTCCCTTCCTCTGTACCGCAGATATTCAGATTTAGTTCATGTCCATGGTTTTCCAGATCTTCCACTTTGGCCTGGAAAGTTTCAGTGAGGGCAGTGAGTCTGAGAATACTTGCATTTTGAGTCAGGCTCCATCACTTTGGTTGTTGTGGATTCTATATTACTCAGTTTCTCATGTGGCTGTCAGTTTCCTGTCTAGCCTTTCCAGCACCAGCAACTAGTCTCTTTAGAGTTCGGATTGTAATTGTTGCAAAAGCCCTTTTTCCACACTCTCTTCTAGCTGGCTGTTACTTGGTGCCCTTTGCTGCTTTAGGGGAACTGGGTGCCATTCCTGCAATAGTGAGAAAAGTGTTGAGGACTTGGGAGCCCAAGCAATCCTTGGGGTGGAAAGTGAGATGTGAATCAGGAGACCAGCTGAGATCCCATTTCATAGATGCAGCACTGATTAATTGAGATAATGTGTTTTCTAAATGTTATGGAAAAGTGCAAACTTCAAATATGCAATTCCAGGGACTTACTAAGTTTAGGAGAAACAAAACATGCAAGATTATTGTAAGCCAGCCAAAGACAGCCTTGCAGAATGAAATCTGATCAGTGTCAGTGCACAGTAAGAGCCTTGCTGTGAAGTTATTATTAAAGAAAAATACTTTCAATTCCCAGATATCTGCAGGATATAAAATAGAGCTATTGTTGTCTGCACTGTATCATTTGTTAATTCATTTTCCAGGGACTATAGCAGGTCAAAAAAACAGACATGTGGGCAAGATGGACACTGACTAGAAATTGATAGCAATGTTTAAGACCACCAAAGGTCATATAATAGACCCATCTTTCCCTGCAGAATATATAATTTAATTTCTCCCAGTATCTTTGTTCTAGTAGATTGCACAGGCCTTTGAAACACTCTACAAACCCAAGGAAAATAACTGAAAATGAAAGATGCCCTTTGGTACAAGGGATTTGTTTCAGCAGTCAGTCCTTTCTGGATGCGTGATCTCAGCACCCAGCCAAAGATTCAGGCCTGGGTGTCAAGAAGTGCCAGCACTGGAGCAGAGAGTCTTCAGTCCGGCATGTGGTTTCCCCCATATAGTTTAGAACATCTTCCTGACAGTGAAGTATTCTCAGGACTAGTCCTACCAGTGCAACTTGGCCACTGAATTTTCAAGTATAGGAAAAGTCTTCCTGCTTGGGTTGAGCATCAAATCCCTCTGGCTGTGGTGCATTTCTTGGCTCCTCTGTTAGATCAGCACTGACAGTAGCCACTGGCTCAGCCTTGACCACAGGCGAGCCACATACAACCCATGCTAGTTGCATGAATATAGGCCAGAGGTAGGCCATGTAGTGCCCTACAGATGTTTGGACTACCAACCCCATCATCCCCAGGCAACACAGCCCATGGTCTGGAACTATGAGAGGTGTGGTTCAAAATACCTGAAAGGCACTGTGTTGCTTGCTCCTGTTATAAACTATCAGACTTCTCTAGCACTTGAAGCACGTGACTTACCCAAATCCATAGTCCTTCCCAAAAAAGCTCAATAGCTTATAATTTCTCAAAAGCCACACAGCCTTTTTAGCCCTGGCTATATCTCTTTGATGAAGCTACTGAGACTTGTGGCTTTTTCTCTCTTTAGAAGTAACAGGAGCAAAGCCTGAAATGTTACTCCTACAGGGCTTCATAAAATGGTGAGTCATTGCTTTCTTCCACTATAAATCAAGCACAGGCACCAAAAAACACATTGCATTCATCACCTTGCCTAACACCTGTGGACTTGACAGACAGCAAAGGAAGCATCTGTTGTGGAATGCGTTGGAAAGCTTTTTTAACCTTTTAAAAATCTCTTTATTAATCTTCTACTAATAAACTGCAGCATGAAGTTCCTTGAATGTTTGGCTGGTTCTTGGGCAAAAATAAAAGGAAAATATTACTGATCGCTGCATTCAGCCACCCGTGTTCTGTGACATTCATCTCATTTGTCCTCTTATTTCAGCAAATTCCTGGTCATTGTTTTTCACCCAGATGGCCTCTTTTCTCACTTGAATGTTCTATGCAATGAATAGTTCAATGACTCCTCTCATCAGAGGAACAGACATTGTATTCTGAGGTGGGAATCATATGATCATAGAACAATAGAACTGGAAGGAGCCAATAAGGCCATTGTGAATGACCCCCTACTCAGTGCAGGACTCCAAGTTAAAGTATCCCTAATGGATGGTTGTCCAACTACATCATGACTGCTTTCTGCATGGGAGAGTCCAGGACCTCCATAGGTAATTGATTCTATTGTCATAGTGCTCTAACAGTCAGGAAGCTTTTCAAATGGAAAATGGAACCTGCCATCCTGTAACTTAAGCTTGTTATTCTGTGTCCTGCACTCTGGGATGATCAGGAAGAGATCTTGACCCACCTTGCTGTGACAACCTTTCCAGTCCTTGAAGAGTGCCATTATTTCATGCCCCATTCTTTCAGTCTTTCTTTATGGGCATTGTTTCCAGTTCCCTGATCATCACTGCCCTCCTCTGAACCCTTTCCACTTTGTCTGCATCTTTCTTAAACTGTGGTCCCAGAACTGGATGCAGTACAGGCCTCACCAGGGCTGAGTAGAGAACAACTAGTACTTCATGTGATTTGGAAGCGATACTTCTGTTAACAATATAATAACAGCTATAACTTGACAGCATGACTTGTGGCTGTCTGAAGCATGTGATTTGAAACAGCCTCTTATGAGGCCATGTTATGTTTCTTGCATTCATAGATGACATAATGAGCACTAACTGGTGGTGCAGTTGCACTAGCTGGAATTATTGTTAGCGCACCACAAGAAGGCTCTGCTAGATCGGACCAGAGGCCTCCTAGCCTCAGAACAGGACGTGAGTGCAATAGCATTCCCAACCCACCGAAGTTCCCTAGCAATTGCTGCATGTGGACTTCCTACTGCTGATACCAGAGGCCACATGGGGCCAGGTAGCTGAAAATAGCCTTATTTTGCATGAATTTGTCCAATCTCCTTTTGGAGCCATCCAAATTTTGGCCATTTCTGCTACATCTTAGCTGCACCAATGCAACAAGAAGCTAGAGCTTGGTATAGCAACTCTAAACTAGTTGTGAACTGTACACCTGAATACTGTGTCCAGTTCTGGGCACCAAGATTTAAGAAAGATGTAGGTAAATTAGAAAGGATCCAACAGAGGGCAACAAAAATGATCCAGGGTTTGGAAACACTGTCCTAAGAGGAGAGACTGAGAAAACTGGGCATGTTCAGCCTTGAAAAGAGAAGACTGGGGGAACATGGTATCCCTGTATAAGTACCTCAAAGGCTGACACAAAGAGGAAGTCCAAGATCTCTTCTTGCTGATGCCAGAGTGTAAGACATGGAATAATCAATTCGAGTTCAGGCTGGACATCAGGAAAAGCTTCCTCACTGTTAGAGCAATAGAACAGTGGAACCAGCTGCCTAGAGAGGTGGTGGGCTCTCCCACACCAGAGACATTCAAAAAGAAACTGGACAGCCATCTGAGTGGGATGGTGTAACATGGTGTCCTGCAACAGCAGGGTGCTGGTCCCAATGGCTTTCATGGCCCCTTCCAGCTCTACTGTTTGATGATTCTATGATTCTAGTCTGAGCTGGTATTTCCAGAATGGAACAAGTCAGCAGAAGAGCACCTCTGGACTGCCAGCACTGGATATTGCCCAGTGCCTGTAACAACTTGTGTTTAGGAAGCCTGGAGAACCACATCAGAGCACGTCTCCTCATTCTGGTTCTGGTCAAACTAGCTGTCTATGTACTTGCAGCCATTTGGGCAAGTTCATCATGGTAGAGCAACAATTATTTCTGTAGCCCTGTTCATGCATGCTCAGTTCATGCATGCTCAGTATGTGGCAGCTGTTATAGAAGTTCATAAGCCATTCTTAGCTGTGCTGTTCTTTGAACATGACCTCTGGTTTGTCTGGCAGCACCCATGCAGTTGTCTAGTGGGTGCTCATGAAGCTAGAAATGGCAAGCAAGTGATTTCTGTTCAGTTTATCAAAATATCAAGAAATTACCAAAATTTGCAAAGTTCTTTACATTCAGGGCAAAAAAGAACTAGAAATGTAAATTAAAGAAAAAAACCTGTAGGAGAGACTGAAGCAGACAAAGTCATCCATCCGAGTGCATGGTTTCAGATTCTTTGCTATAAAATGTCGGAGTTTGACTTATTTAGTATTCAATCATATTTCTGCTGAATTATGCTTACCAGCTCTTTTTTCTGATAAGTTTCTCATCTTTATTATCTGCACAACGAGTAAGTAAATGATGAGCACCTTCATGACGGGAATGCATGTTCATACTGAATTGAACTTCTGCAGATGGGCAAGAATTTTGATTTAGTTTTTAAATAAGAATTTACCAAAATTCACAAAGTTTTTCATAGTTATTCAGAGGAGAAAGAACTTGGGAGGTTTTTTAATTGACATGTGTGCCCCAAACAATTGGACATGATTATGAGAGCAAGGGACAAAGGTGCTGGCTTCTGTATTTTCAGTAGCTGCACAGAAGAGGCAATCTGTTCTATTATTATGTCCATAATAATAGGAATATAAGAAGAGCCATGCTGGCTAAGACCAACATTCACCTGATCTACTATCTTGATCACAGAACAGCCAACCAGTTCCTATGGGAAGCCCACAATTGCGATATGACAATGATAGCACTCTCCTGTTTGTGTTCCCCAGCAATTGGTATACATAGGCATTATTATTAACTTCATTTCTATGCTGCCCACAGCCAAAGTTCTCTGGCAGGTTTACAACAGGTACATAGTACCTTTGGTACAGGAAGCAACTTATAGTCATGAGGACCAGTAACCATTGGTAGCCTCATCCTCCATAGATTGGACTAACTATTGGACTATTTAAGGGGTCTGGACTTGGTGCACTCCATCCAATCAAGCACAAGAGTGAGAGGAGCAAAACAATATTTTATTCTCAAGAATAAGTGCAGTTACAGCAAAAGGGCAATAGACCCAAAGCACATGATAGAGTCCCCTTTTCTACCTTTGCTGACCAGGTAGCAATGACAAGTATCCATTGGTTCAAAATTCCCACCTTGAGTGCTGATTGGTAAATTTGAATTAAGGTAGTTCCCACACTTACCTGGGAGTCTGAGCTACCTGGGGTGTGGGCTGGGAGCTCTAGTGAGGGATTTCTCAATCCCTGCCCATGAGGATCGCTCTGGTCTCGTAGACATGACTGATGGGGTACATTTTGCCATATGGAGGGAATATGGAGAAGCATAGAAACCATGCATGCATAGATACCACATGAATCCAGGACACGAGATACAGTGCTATGCTGTGCAGTAACCATGTGGCACTGCTTAGCATTATGTGTGAATTCAGCCATAAAATTGCACCTAGCAGCTATACCCCCCCCCCACTTTAGAATAGGTACGAGGCTCCTAATATAGAACTCAAACACCCCTTTATCCCCATGCTACAGTCCTAGTCTGGATTAGGCCTGTTGCCTGTACCTAGTCTAGAGAAAACATAAAGAAAAGAAGATGCAGCTGCTAAAGGCAAATTTAAAGTTTTTTTGCTTTTAAATGGCCAAAGCCAATGATCCGGTTTGGATGTCATGGTAGCAATTCCTGGCCACTTTAACTTGGGAATTGTGTGGGACTGGCAGAGCACATGAACCATGCCAAGGTGTCCATTTGCTTGCACGTCATCTATGACAAGGGTAGACAGAAATAGATTCCCCCATATATGTTAGACCTCAGACTTTAATTCCCAGGATTCCTGTGCATTGATCCTGCTGGCAAGAGCTTTTGGGAGTTGACATCCAAAGTAGCTGGAGATCTACTTTTGCCCACCCCTGATTTATGGCCACCAGGTGAGTACTTAATTACAGATCTTCATTTATGCTGAACAAGGTTTGCTGGTACTGGGGAAAGCATCAACGGATACCACTATCTCAGCTCTGGAGCTGAGGCACTCTAAATAATTTGCTCACTGAGGACAGGGAGTTTAGATGTTTGCAATTTAAGACACTTTGATTTCAATTGATCTAGTCTATCACTAAATCCGGACTCAACCCACTGGCATTTAAAAGAGCTGGCCTAGCTTTGCATGTGTGTATGTAAGAAACAAGCATCCTAGAGTCAGGGCCATCTTAACAGCATTATGGGCCCCGGGCAAAGCCTGGGACCCCTATGACAACTACAACTACTGTTAATTTTGGAAGTTTTCCAATTTTCCAAGGGTTAACATACACAGATTAGTATGGGGCCCACGGGCAAGTGCCCATCAGGCCCATGCGTTAAGATGGCCCTGCCTAGAGTCAACTTGCAATGCAACAGCCAAACCAAGGTGGTTGGCATTCCTGGAGAGATCTTAAGTCACTCTAGCCAAATCATTGCAGACAAAGGCAACTTGTTCTCTTTTAGTGCAAAATGCTCCTTTTGAAATATTTCCTATAATGTAGGAGATCATTTTTGTCACCTTTCTTTGTAAGAGGGAAAACTGTTCAGGTTGAGCTTCACCTGTCTGGAAAGACTGTATCTATTTTATTTTATTGTAATGGGTTTGTCACATGCATTTAAGCCTGGGAGAGATGAAAAATCAAGAACAGTAATTGCTCTTTCTCGCTTCTTCCTCCCTCTCTCCCTCCTTTTGTAATCATAGCCAGGAAATTTGTGAGAACAGCCTTCCTTGCTACTGAATAATCCCATCAGAGCTGCAGATAAAATACTAATGAGCTTTGTCAAGAGTCTAATTGTATTCATGCTCATCCCAAACTGCTGACAGCCTATATTTTGCTGTTGGCAGGTGAAAAAAATCAAAAATTTCCCCAGTGCAGAATTAATTATGGCAAACACACATTTGTGCATGCACACACACCAGTACTAGCAAAGACATTACTACAAGTTCTTCAAGGATCTCCTGGGAGTGTGGTCACCATACTGATGCTTTACAGAACATCACAGTGTGTTTTGCTTTCTTATTAACAGGCATAGATGAACTGCTCAGTTCTTGTTGCTTTTGGCTTTAAATTGTTTTAGTCTTGTTCTGGCCAGTTTCTGCATCAGCTTGCTTGTGATTTTTTCAGTTTGTACAAAAATGTATGTGCATTTTTATATGCAATGATGGCCATTCATAATACATTTTAACATGTTATTAGAATGAATATATGCATTTTGTGCATATGTGTTGATTGCACAATTGCACTGAAGTATTCAGAGAAGTGTGAACAATGAGAATAACTGATTCATATATTGGTTCAGGAACTTGAAATTATGTTGACTTGCACTGAAATTCAAAGCAAACAAATTTCTGCTTCATTTTTATTGGTTAGGTTGTGAGCCATCACATGACAAGCTCAAACCTGGTTCTGATCCTGAACAATATCCAGCTAATATGATTTACCTAGCAATGTATGTTCAAACAAGTACCAGATCATCATGGTAACATCCAGACTCAGCTCAGTTGTGGCAAGCTGACTGAATAGGCAAAGTGTTCACCATGATGAGATGTGTGTGTTTCTATTTAAAATACATCAATTATTTCTAAAGTTGTATCTATACACATACATTAGCACATACAGATGTTAAGCAGATCCATATTGTTCCATCATCTTGTTTATGATTTAGGGGGACAACGTATAAAATAACTACAGCATAATTATATGCAGGCAGAACGCGCTCCAATGGAGCAAAGCTCAGGGAACCCAGGTTCCATTTGGATGCCAGGAAGCACTTCCTGACAGTCAGGACCCCGAGGGTGTGGAATGGGATTCCACAAGAGGTCGTTGAGGCCCCTTCGGTGAGGGTGTTCAAAGATAGGCTGGACGTGCACATGGTGGGCATGTCGTGAGTGGAGCTGGCTGGAGCCGGGGGTCAGACTAGATGGCCCGGGAGACCCCTTCTGACGCACTCTGTTTCTATGTTTCTATATGCACATTTCCTTGGAAGTCACACTACATTCAATGCAAAGAACGGATAGTCCCTTTTGAATTAAACCAAACTGATTTCTGAATAGACATGTAAAAGATTTGTGGCATGTAGAAGAACAGCCCAAGAGAACAACAGAATTTGGCTCGCTGCAAGTATGTCTAGAAGGGCCCTTGGAAATATCACTGTAGCAAAAGGTAGTGCCATCGGAAGTGTTTCTGTGATGGGTGTGACAATAGGAGATGCAAGATATGCTGTACAGTAGTGTGTATGTTTGTGCATTGTGTCCAACCCAGTAATGCAGAAATGGGGTCTTGGTGGGGGGAATTGATGCCTGCTCTGTAAAGGTACTGCTACCCCCTGACCCTCTAAAATGCTTTCAAACCAATCTTTACAGATTTTCCTTAGCAGCTGTAAAAATAATACAAATCATTTTCACTGTTCCAAATGCCAGACCATGTAATCTAGTGCAAAGGCTGATCTAGTTACACCCATTTGTATCTCCAATTCCACCAAACTTGTCTTTCTTCTGTGGTAATTTTGCTGACAGTCCAGATATTTGATATTAGAAATGATCTGGATTTCCCAGGATAGAAAATTCAACAGGGCGACGCAAAATCATTCTGACCTCCCACAAGGAATGTGCAGCTACTGCCTCCCTCCTATCAATAAAGAACTGTTAATACATTGAAAACTTGATAGTGCTTCCTTGATGGCAGTGCAAATGAATTAGTGCCAAAGAAAGAAAATTGTCATTGTGTGTTGAGTATCTTATAATTTTGCTGTCAGTGGAACCACTAAGATTACCGCCAGCAGTAGATTATGCACGGGGGATGGATAAAAATGAATAATAAAGTTGCTAAAGAACGAGAACCTGTAGGTGAAGCCAAGACAGACAGGAATGGAAGAACAGAGAATGGAGAACTTGCTTTGATCACGAGAATAACCACTTATTCACTGGTCAATGATATCGACTTGACTTTGACAGAGACTAACAGGATTTAGAAATGGCCATTCAGTTCAGTGCCTAGTCACAAGTTATTAAAGCTGAGACTCAAATGAAGATGAAAACAGAGAGAACATAATGCTTTTTTTTTAAGCATGGTAACATGAAAATAAAGAATAGCATCAAACCGAAAATATCCAGTGTGACTTAACCATTTTGCACAAATGATTAATTCTGCACAAATTAAGCTAGATCTGTGCAATTCATGGATGTACTTATGCAAATTTCATTACTGGTTAAAAGAAATACGAGCAAATTGGGTTCCGTCTCCGAGAGCCAGTGTGGCGTAGTGGTTAAGAGTGTGGGACTGGGACTCAGAGGATCCGGGTTCTAGTCCCTGCTCAGCCATGGAGCCAACTAGGTGACTTTGGGCCAGTCACAGACTCCCAGCCCAACCTACCTCACAGGGTTGTTGTTGTGGGGATAAGATGGAGGAGGAGAGATGATGTAAGCTGCTTTGAACCCTTTGTAGGAAAAAGGCAGGATATAAATTGCAATATAAATAAATAATAAGACAAAGTCTGAAAAAAATCCTCTGATTAGGCTTTTTTCAAGTCATTAGACTGGAAGATCCTGGCAATGCATCAAGCTCAAATGAGCTGGATCTTCTTTTTTTTACTTAACCCTAACTGGAAGTTTAACCTCAGTCTTAAAACCCAGATGCAATCCCTATAATTCAGACAACATGCAAATAAGGCAGACACATTCAATAAGGTAAGGGAGAAGTAAGAGGGATAGTGAAGGGCCTTTTCAGGAGTGGCACTCGATAGAGATCTAGAGATATCTAGAACTTGTTCCCCAGAGAGGCACACTTGGTGCCAGGTGAAAACCTTTTCATTTTCCAGGTATACCCAGTCTTCAGTTATGAAGGTCCAAGTTAAGAACAACTCCTACTTACAAATGAGTAAACTGCAGGTGGTGGACAGTTAGGAGAGGAAGGAAGGGAAGAATAAGAAGGGAAGAAAGGAAGGAATGTGGAAAAGAGAAGGAAGAGGGAAAATGTGGTGAGTGGCACTGCAGTAGGGGTGCATTTAATCATTTTTAAACAAGGGCAAATTTACATAATATTAAAATGAAACACTCTCTCTCTTCAATACCTGTAGTTGCTTTATTATTACTGTATTATTACACTTATTAAAATGCTGTATTGTGTTTAAGATGCTTTAGTGTATATGGAAGTGTTTACATGTTTTATTAACTTTTTATATATGTGATCTGACTTACATACAAATTCGACTTAGGGACAATCTCTGGAGCAAATCTTGTTCTTAAATGGATGTATTTTAGTAGTTAGAGCCCTAATAATTTTTTAGATATTGTTTTATTATTTGCTGCTCTCCTGGAGGGTTAACCTATTGTAATCGCTGTGCTGTTGTCTGTTATGTTGTTTTATGGTCTTAGTGTTACTTAACGTGAATACTTATTGATTGTATCTATAATTGTAATTATTGTAAACCACCCAGATACCCTGCTATGGGGCAGTATAGAAGTATAATGAATAAATAACCTAAAAAGTATCCATCTGAATGTGCTATCCATATGCCACTTACTCAAACGCTGAACACATTGTGATACCTTTACTCCATTGCATTATATGATGTGTGAATGTTCATCCTTCCACTGATGAAATACCAAAAGGATAAATATGAACAGTGAAAAGGGTGTAGAGAATCCATTCACTAATTTCAGTGAAGCAGGTAAGTAATGTAAAAGAACGTGTACATTGCTGCATATTAATATATTAATACTGAATGCATCTAGGACCTGGGAGAGCCTCCCAGAAGTTCTCCGGATTACTTTGGACCAGTCACAAACTCTCACCCCAACTTACTTCACAAGTTTGTTGTTGTGAGGTAAAATGGAACTATGTAAACTGCCTTTGGTTCCTCACAAGAGGAAAAATGGTGGGATGTATATGCAATGTCATCATTATCATTGTTATCCATGTGATAACTTTTCCCCAAAAGAAACAACTACTGGACATTACCAAAGTATGTTTAACAGAAATATTAGCTGCACCACACTTTGAGTGATTAACTGAACTGGACGATCTCTTATTAAAAAGAAATCTTGTGGTGGCCAATAGTCACAGACCAGAAGTTTTTGATGAATAAGATGCAGCCTAAGACAGAAGGACACTAAAGAGGTGATTTGATGTAGCATAAGCTCTGAACTTCCTACTTCTATTTTGGGTACCTCACTGGAAGTTTGTGCCCATCATATGGAGTTACTGGCTTTTCAGTGCTGGTCAAGCAGGACATTTAGAGCACCAAAGTCTCTATCCAAGTGCAATGAATGATCAACCTTTTAAATCTTTTGTGACACTTCATAGCTTGCCAGTCCCTCCTGGCTTCCTGCTCCTAAGCCTCTTTGCTTCTCATTCTCTTCAGTGTAGTCAAGAAATGCCCCATTTAAACATTTGAATTTTAAAAACAACAACCATCATTTTCAAGAGTGTGGCCCTATAACTGAAATGTATAATCAAACATTTTGCATTGCATTCATCATTATAATGAACACAATGCAAAATAAATTATAATTATTGCAACCAAAAAAATGGAGTATTGCTTTTGCTCCAGGTCCCTAATAACACTGCAGGAAGCAATTCTATGGCCCTTTGACTGAGAAGCCATAGGATATTTTTGATTCCCAGCTCTGAAGTTGGAAACAGCAGTTCGACCTCAATGCTGGGAATCAAAGCTCAGACCCCTTTCCTCTCCCAGCTGGCATAGAAGGAAGTGCACCAGCTGCAGAGCTGAGGTTGGGGAATGACAGGAGTGGAAAAAACACTCAGAGAAAGTCTGGTGGGGGTGTACAGTCAAAAAAACATTCATGATTTATTTAGACGTACAGGAAATACGTGTGGCATGCAGGTAGACTACAAAGATGGAGTCCGGACAAGAAGCATTCATAATCTATAGTTTATAGAGTCGTAATCGATAGTTTGTAACTGTTACTACAGTTTGGAGGAGGGGTGGGGGATCTGGTACATAGTATGCTGGAGGCATATTAGAATAAAACAAAAGGAATTAAGACAACACAAAGAGAAGCAGCTTCAGGAGAGGGAAACAATTAGCATCTCTAAGAGTGTATGTTCAAAGGACAGGCCCGTTAGCATTTCTAAGGCTTGTAATATGGATTCTCATCTAACGTCCAAAACTGTCCTTACAGTGTCAGCTTTTTAGCAGCAATATTATGGCAAAGCTTTTGCTTGTTTTGTCCTGACAGGGATGTGATGGGGATGGGGTGGGAAAGGAGCATCTAGCAAAAAAAGTCGGCATAACAAAAATGCAGAGGGTAAGGATGCAGAGGTGAAAACTGTTATTTTTAATCTTACATTATAAACTAGTAGGATTCCTTTCATATATTTTGAATAGGAGAACAGCTTCCTGCAGAGTCAAAGTCAGTGCTAAAGGGCTGCATGCATGAAACAGAAAACCCCATAAGTTCGTCAGCAGTAAAAGCAAATGAATCTACCCACGCACCATTAAATGTTCGGTTTTCTTCAGAAACTTTTATTTTCTTCAGATTTATCCATGGTTGGTGGGGGGGAAAGCTCAGTAAAGTGCAGGTATAGGTGTGGTTAATGACTGATTAGCAGATAAACAGTCAAGTGCTGTGAATTGTGACAGGTCCCAAGCCCAAGCGCAGCTTTTAGCATTCAGATGAAGGAGATTACATTGGGACAAAGAGAATCTTTTCAGCAGCTTTTCATTTCGTGTAACATGAGAGTCTGCAGGAAGCTTGTTTAGCAGAGGAATGTAGCTATTTACTTAACTAGCTGATTTACTTAACTAGCTAGCGCTGTGTTCCTGAGTGGAGCTTCCAGCAGAACAGTGGCTGTGCCAGCGCATGTTTTGAGCCACGGAGCCGCAGCAGAGGGGTTCAAGAGCCACGTGTGGCTCCGGAGCCGTGGGTTGCTGACCCCTGGTCTAAACAAACAAAAAGCCAGGAAACCAGAAAGCAATCCATGCACAGTGTATCTTTGCAAATATCTAGCCATGAAGAGAAGTCAGTTGGTTCATCCTACTCAGAAGCAAGGCAATTTTCACTACTTACGCTCTGTTTCTTTCCCTTTCCTTTTCTAGCTCTAGCCTCCACAGCCTGCCATTTCCATCAGCACTCACACATTTGTTAGATAGCAATCTGGCTCCTGGCTTGCCACTTCTATACTACCATCAATCACTGCTGCTTTGGAATGTGCTAATTCCCCTAATCTCAACCAATCCTTGTGTTAGTCCTATTATAAATGGTATATTAGCTGGGCAATATCCTCCAGCTGTTGCTGAGTTGCAACAACAGCCCTAGTCTTTGCAGCTCATATTGAGCAATTCTGGAAATACTTGAAGTCCAATAATTACTGGAGGGTCATAACTGTCCATCCCTGTGTTAAGAGGATGGTTTACTGCTCCAGCCATTTTTCTCTCTTGTATTATGCATGCATGTATTAAAAATGAGGTCTGTGACTCTGGACTTTAATGGTTACTTACTGGAGCTTTCCCCCTCCACTTTAGAAGTAGCTATTCCATAATTTGTTGAGGACCAGTCCAGGATTTTGCTGTGTCCACCATAAAACCTCTGGACAACTTTCTTTGGTCCTGTATGCACATGTAAGTTTGTGCACAGGAGAGAACGAGGAGATGTGGCAACTGTGTGTTTGTGCGTAAAAATAGGATAAGGCTGAACAGATGCGGTTATCTGGGTTAGCTGTACCATAGGGAGTGTGGTGCATCCAGATAACTGTGGCACAGCTGCCGTCCTCTGCAAACCTACCACTCAGCTGCTGCTCTGGCTTCTGCAAATATGGAGCACCGGCACTTTTGCCGCTGAATGCACGTCGTCTTCTTTTTATTTGCTGGTATTTATAAATACCTTCCATCTACAGAATTCAGTGGAAGAGAGGAGCAGAGCTTATAGAGAGAACCTATCCTAGCTATGTAACCATCAGATGGTAAGCTAAATTACACAGGGAAGGCTTCCGTGAACAGATGGGTCTTCAGCATGAGCCTATAAAAGTTTTGGTGCGTGTCTGGCCTCAAGGGAAAGATAGCTCCATAGAAGGGGCACCACTGCACTGAATACTCTCTTGCTGCCACTTCATTCCAAAGTGGATTGCAGGGAAAATTCTGGACAGCCTCTTGTTTGGAGAATGTTGCCCACTCTGCTGTTTTCCAAGCAGCAGCAGCATCACTGGGTCACCTGATCCAGTGGTAGACAAGGCTGCTAGGTGGCCGCAGATAAAGTCGGTGGGGAAAGGTAATAACTATATACATACTTAAACAATGAAAAAGGCCACAGGAGTGTCTGCAGAGGTTTCTTTTAAAATTCAGTTGTTGATATGGAAATGATTAAAATGCCAAAAGTAGTGCTTCAATTTTGTATCTCACTTTTTGTGGTCTGCTTTTTCAGGTTGTGCAAGAGTAAGCAATGGATTGTAGTACTGTAGCAAAGAATCTAGGCATGGACAATCTAGGAGACCAGAAAAATCTTCTCTTTAACATTGTAACAGTTCCAAGACTATCTTCACTCCACTGTTTACTTCCTGACAACACACAGGCACACATACACTTTTGTCCACATGTTGTAGATTCCAGGCATAAAGTGGAGTTTTAAAAATGCATATTTATATATCTTTGTAAGACTATGCCTCCTTTTTATCAATATGGTGACCCAGATTTTCCTGGCTTTACAAAATGGGATCTCTTCCATCCATTTATTTCAGTTCATGAACAACCAAATAAGGCTGACATTCCTTTATCCAACAGCAGGTGGCAGGCAATAGATTTTTCTCAAAGTATTCCATAAGTATCAAGAAGAGGTAAGAATGGGTAGGTTGGGTATGCATCACATTCCTGTATGGCAGAAAGAAATTCCTTGCTTCAGAAAAACTGCAAAAAGCTATCTTGGACAAAATAAAATAGCTCTGAAGGCAATATAAGTAAAACAGAGCATAGCAGTCTAATAATAGCTATTGGAAAAGTTAATAAAATGTAACTATTTAAAATTAGCAGCTTTTAAAATGAATCTGAATTAAATTAAAAGTTATTTTAACTTTTAAAGGTTACTTTTTAACTAGTTGAAAGTTAAAATTTAAGTTAAAAGACAGTGGTCCAGTTGGCACAATCACTGAAGCCCAGCATGGCTTATTTAAGCCAGGGTTTGTTACCATAGGTGCCTGTGGCCACTTTGAATGTTCATGCTTAGGCAGGTAGTTGCTGTGGATTATTGCATTGTTCAGACCTGATGAAGGCAGCTTGTTTCCATGGTTAACATATGTTGCAGTTTCCCTAATAAAAGTTATAAGTTTTATACGTTAAAATATGGACAGCCTCACCCACCCTCTCTCCAACCCCATCTGTAGGGTTTTTACTTTCTAGTTCCTTGCAGGAAACAGGGGACAGCTTCAAGCTACAGTATATAGTGATCCACTCACATTCAAATAGCTCCTAATTGCCCCAAAATTGAATTGCAACAATGATGGAAGCCAACTGGGGCAGCTGTGCTTCCTTTGCAATGTAAAAATACTTGGCCAGGTCATGCTTTGTCTTAAGGAATTGTGTCTCTCCGATTGTAAAAAGCAAACATTTGAATGTTGGAATTCTATAACTCCTGATTGTTTTGTTACCTGCTACTCAAGCCTTCAATGTGTCATGATGCTTTTCCTGATGATTTCTTGATGTTTCTCTATTATGATTTTGCACTTCCCCATTGTTCTTACCTTCTCATCCATTCAGAATCTCATTCTTCACCTTGCCCTGTGTATGTGACCCACAGCTTATAAAAAACATTGTTTATGTTCTGGAGCACTCATAGTCAGTTCTGTATACTGACTACCCATCAGCGCTGGTGTTTTCTCTGTCAGAGGGCTACCTGGCTGTTTCTCAATAAACTGCTGACTGAGCATAGCACTTCCATGTGAATCTGAACACATGTGATCACCTCATTGCAGAAAGAGAAGAGGGTGGGGTGCAAAGGAATGAAATTGTTGCAGTATGGTAGGGCCTGGAAGCCTTCACACCCCACTCAGGGCCTGCCCTAAGACTCCCCACTTTGCAAAGGAGGAAAGGAATCAGAACTATAGACTTCATTCCTTTGCACCATACAACCCCTGTCAGCCCTAGCATATTTAGCGGTGAAGGATGAGAGTTGTTGTTGTTGTTGTTATTATTATTACTATATTATTATTATTATTATTATTATTATTATTATTATTATTATTATTATTATTATAACATTTCTATGCCGCCCCTTGCCGAAGCCTCGGGGCGGCTTACAACACAATAAAATACATTTATTATGTTCTATTGTATTTCAATTACCACTAAATACAAAAATACAAAAAATACACTGAGATACAAACATAATAATATAAAATTAAAATTAACAGTATAAAATAAGTAAATAAATAATATAGGAGGAGAAAAGAGAAGGAAGAAGAAGTTGCCCTGGCCAGATCATATATTTTAACAATTAAAATGATGTTTAAATAAAAAGGTCTTTACCTGGCGCCGAAAAACCAGTAACGACGGTGCCAGGCGGACCTCTTTGGGGAGTGAATTCCATAGGTTGGGCGCCACCGCAGAGAAAGCCCTCCTCCGAGTACTTACTCTCCTAATTTCTTTCATGGAGGGTTCCCGGAGAAGGGACTCTCCTGCAGATCTCAAGGGGCGGTCGGGCATATACGGACGTAAGCGCTCGTTCAGGTAGCCAGGACCCAAGCTGTTTAGGGCTTTATAGGTCATAACCAACACCTTGAATTGGGCCCGGGCTTCAATGGGAAGCCAGTGGAGTTGACAGAGGACTGGAGTCATGTGAACATAACAGCCCGTCCCCGTCAGCAACCTGGCAGCTCTATTTTGCACCAAGTGAAGTGTTCGGACCGTCTTCAGGGGAAGCCCCATGTAAAGCGCGTTACAGAAGTCTAGGCGGGAAGTCACCAGCGCGTGTGTCAGTGTCGTCAGGCAGTCGTACTCCAGGTAGGGGCGCAGCTGATTAATCAGCCGAAGCTGAAGGAAGGCATTCCTCGCCACCGCTGTCACCTGAGCTTCCAAAGAAAGCTCCGGGTCGAGGAGTACTCCTAAGCTGCGGACCTTGATCCTAAGAGGGAGTGTTGCACCATTCAGGACCAGGTCAAATCCACCCTCTCCGAAGCCCGATCCGCCAACCAACAGGACCTCCGTCTTGTCTGGATTTAGTTTCAGTTTATTGGCCCTCATCCATTCCATTACCTCGGCCAAGCACCGGTTCAGCACAGCCACTGCCTCACCTGGATTTGTGGGCTCAAACAACAGGAAGGTCACAAGCTGCCCATTCCTGCCCTAGAAGTTTATGCAAAGACATAGCAAGGTCTTTTAAGTTCCAGCAGAGGGCAAAGGTGGAGTGAGAGTTCAAAATTACTTAAATTGGACTTCCTTGAAAATCTTGGTACATTAGGTGGTATTTACAAGATATGTCCAAATTAGAATGAGGATGCAGAAGGCTTAAAAAATAGAAGGAATTTGATGAATTCATTTTGCTTCTTCATTTGAGGTTAAGCCACTACAAGAGACTAAAACAGCTCTGAACAATTTATACCACCTTCACGGTAAAATCCTCATTTGAGTGGGTGGGAGGAACTCAAAGCTCCTAAAGATGCATTTCTTTTCCCTTGACAGGATTTGCTGTCAAAACTCTGTCTCTTTTAAAAGGGGTCTTGGCATGTTTTCTTTTCAAAGAGTTGTTGCATGCTGTATAGTTTTCTCCCACTTATGACAACCCTATGAATGAATGCCCTTCAAAATATTCTGTCCTTGACAGCCCTGGTCAGCAATTGTAAACTTAAGGCTCTGATTTCTTCTACAGAATGAATCCATCTCCTGCTTGTTCTTCTCCTACATCTTATGCTTTCAACCTTCCCTAGCGCAGCTTTTAACATTCAGATGAAGATTACATTGAGACAAAGAGAATCTTTTCAGCAGCTTTTCATTTCGTGTAACATGAGAGTCTGCAGGAAGCTTGTTTAGCAGAGGAATGTAGCTGATTTACTTAACTAGCTGATTTACTTAACTAGCTAGAGCTGTGTTCCTGAGTGGAGCTTCCAGCAGAATAGTGGCTGTGCCAGCGCGTGTTTTGAGCCTCGGAGCCGCAGCAGAGGGGTTCAAGAGCCACATGCGGCTCCGGAGCCGTGGGTTGCTAACACCTGGTCTAAACAAACAAAAAGCCAGGAAACCAGAAAGCAATCCATGCACAGTGTATCTTTGCAAATATCTAGCCATGAAGAGAAGTCAGTTGGTTCATCCTACTCAGAAGCAAGGCAATTCTCACTACTTATGCTCTGTTTCTTTCCCTTTCCTTTCCTTTTCTAGCTCTAGCCTCCACAGCCTGCCATTTCCATCAGCACTCACACCCTTGGAGGGTCATCAGCTGTCCATCCCTGTGTTAAGAGGATGGTTTACTGCTCCAGCCATTTTTCTCTCTTGTATTATGCATGCATGTATTAAAAATGAGGTCTGTGACTCTGGACTTTAATGGTTACTTACTGGAGCTTTCCCCCTCCACTTTAGAAGTAGCTATTCCATAATTTGTTGAGGACCAGTCCAGGATTCTGCTGTGTCCACCATAAAACCTCTGGACAACTTTCTTTGGTCCTGTATGCACATGTAAGTTTGTGCACAGGAGAGAACGAGGAGATGTGGCAACTGTGTGTTTGTGCGTAAAAATAGGATAAGACTGAACAGATGCGGTTATCTGGGTTAGCTGTACCATAGGGAGTGTGGTGCATCCAGATAACTGTGGCACAGCTGCCGTCCTCTGCAAACCTACCACTCAGCTGCTGCTCTGGCTTCTGCAAATATGGAGCACCGGCACTTTTGCCGCTGAATGCACGTTGTCTTCTTTTTATTTGCTGGTATTTATAAATACCTTCCATCTACAGAATTCAGTGGAAGAGAGGAGCAGAGCTTAGAGAGAGAACCTATCCTAGCTATGTAACCATCAGATGGTAAGCTAAATTACACAGGGAAGGCTTGCGCGAACAGATGGGTCTTCAGCATGAGCCTATAAAAGTTTTGGTGCGTGTCTGGCCTCAAGGGAAAGATAGCTCCATAGAAGGGGCACCACTGCACTGAATACTCTCTTGCTGCCACTTCATTCCAAAGTGGATTGCAGGGAAAATTCTGGACAGCCTCTTGTTTGGAGAATGTTGCCCACTCTGCTGTTTTCCAAGCAGCAGCAGCATCACTGGGTCACCTGATCCAGTGGTAGACAAGGCTGCTAGGTGGCCGCAGATAAAGTCGGTGGGGAAAGGTAATAACTATATACATACTTAAACAATGAAAAAGGCCACAGGAGTGTCTGGAAAGGTTTCTTTTAAAATTCAGTTGGAGAAAACTCATGGAGAACCAGGTTTATTTCCAGTGTTGACTTGTCATGAGAACAGTCAGGCCCTATAAAGTGCTTGAGACTTTTCCAACTTTATCAATGCCTTTTGATCACTGCTTGAACACACTCCTCTTTAAGATGGCATGTGGGTCAGCCTACCTTAGGTAGCTCTCTTTTTAGAATTTCTAAAAATCTTATAAACTTTCATCTATATATGTATCTTATGCTGCAACTGAAGTAGGTCACATATGCCCCCCATCCCTGAATCTGCTGAGGTGGCAACAAAGGGTGATTTCGCAAAAAGGTGAGCAGGAAAGATATGCTTTCTTTGCAAGAGGAATCAAGCCTCCCAGCCATTTTTAGTACCATTACTTTCGGAGTATTACATTGTTTAATGGTTGTAAGCTGCACAGGGAGCCCAATTGTGGGCTGTGGTGATGGCATATAAATTGAAACAATAAATAAATAGATTCTGCTTGCAAACAAAGGGCCTGCTGCACACACACTTCATTCCCTTGCAAAGTTGTTGCATATTTTACTACTCCATTTAGCAGCAATACGGGTGCAGTCACCAGCAGGGTAGCTTTCATTGTAGCTCTGTGCCTGGTGGAAATTACTCACATCCTGGCTAGAAGAGTATCCATAACAGGTCCCTTTATTTTACATAAGAGTTTGGATGCAGGGCTGGGCAGGCAGGAAGGAACAGGTAAGCCAAGCTTGCTCTAATACTGGAAGGTGATGCTGTGCCTGTTTGCACAGAAGTCTCATAAAGTTCATTGAAAGCTACTTACAGATAAGTGTGAATTAGAAACCACCTTCCAGCCCAATTCTGTGCATATTCGCTCCAAATCAAAGGGGAATATCCAGTGTTTGCCCTATGTGGAATAGATCTATTGAAATGAATGAAATGTTAAAGTCATGAGTAATCTAAGGCCAATTCATTACCTTATAACTAGCACTGGATACTACCCAGTGCCCATGAATACAGTATGACGGGGCTTACTCACAAGTAAGTGCAGGCAGTATGATCCCCCACCATCTAATTTAGGATCCACAATAACTAAATAAAAAGAGGGTGGGGAAGAGGGTGAATCCCTTTTGCCTAAACGGCCTTAAACCAGCAGAGGGCCCCCAAATCTCTCCATCGCGCTCTCTGCCGGAGATTCAAGAGAAGGAGGGACCGGGGGGACTGCAACAAATGTCATATTATGTACGTTCCTCCTCCTCGCCTGGCTGTGCGCATGGAATCTGCCCGCAAAGCTAAGAGTGGCAGGAAGCACGGCTGAGCGGGGGGGAATCCTCCCGGGTGCAGCCTGGGCAAACGGCGAGCCGCCTCTCGCGGCCACATCGGCAGGCGGGCAAGCGGGCTTCTCGGCGGCGGCTTGCTCTCGCGAGGTGGAGAAGGCCGCCGCTGGACCGGAGCCGGTGTGTGCGTGCAGGCGTGTGCGTGTGTATGCAACGAAGCCCTCGCCCGGGCTGGAGCCGGGAATGCCGCCGCCTTCTCCTCCCACGCCTTCCGCTTGCACCTCAGGCCAGGAGGTGGCTGCGTGAGGCAGACGGGGAAAGCGCAAGGAAGGAAGGTGGACGGAAGGCAGGAAGGAAGGAAGGGCAGCCAGCCAGCCGCCAGCAGGAAGAAGGGGAAAGAAGAGCGAACCTGCGGAGCGCAGCCGCAGCAGCAGCAGCGGGGAAGGGGATTAGTGCCGCGGGAGGGCAGCTTGCGCCGCGCTGCTTCCCCCTGGAAAGCCGTGCCTCTTTGGAAGTAACCCGCGCGCTCCTCTGCAGCTGCAGTGAGCAGGCGACATGTAGCAATAACCTCGTAACTATCCCTCGCTTTCTCGCCTTTTAATCCCCGCTTCCCTCCTCTTCCTGAGGCACGAGGGGCGCCGGAAGCTTTTTGCCCCCCCTTCCCCGACTTTCTTTATTTTTTTTTAATCTTATAGCATTTTGGAATTTATTTTACTCGCGTACGTGGAGAGAAGGGGGGCGAGGAGTTGTCACCAGCAACCTACACGCACACACCTCACGCCCAGAAGGGACCAGAAGAGGAGGGCAACAATGACTGAAGAGAGCTCAGACGTTCCCAAAGAGTTGCTAGGTAAGCATGTGCATTTCTTCTCCTTCGCTCCTCCCCGCCATTCTCTTTCTGGATGCATAAGTGTTCAGGGATATATGGGGAGAGGGGCCGTTTGCTCCTGCCCAGATATCCCCTTGCACAGATATTCAGGTAAAGGCTGAGATCTATCCCTGCCCCCCCCCCCCCCCCGTGTCCTTTGCATGAAATGTTCCACTGGGAGAAACGTGCAGTTTACTCGCTTTCCCGGGGAGTCGCCTAGAAAGGTAATCGGGCGATAGGTGTCGATGTGAACCAAAGCCGAGCAGCTCCTACGCTCTCCCCCCTTTAATTTTACGCTGCTGTTGCTGGAGATTTGCTTATGGGCGAAAGGGAGGTGGGGCACGGGGGGAGATCGCACAGCCTTTCAAAGCCTTCAGAATGGGCAACCGGAGCGTTCCGCATCTGCAAAGCAACTCAGTGAGAGTAACATTAACTCCTTGAGGCGGGGTTGAGTCAGGCCGCCTGTTCCTTAAAGGCAGCGTTTCCTCTTCCCGCTTGCCTTGCTGGCTTTCAGCCGAAGGAAAGGCAACTGGCAGCCTTCGGACTTGTGAATGTTTTTTTCCTTCCTCCCCTTTCAAATTTATCATAGATTTTTCCTGGCAAAAATACCTCCCCCCTTAATTCCTCCAGTAGGTTCCTGATCCAGATCAGCCCACCAGAATTTAATGTTGTGTAAAAATACAAAAGAAAGTAGTGGTTAGATAGGGAATTAAAGTAAGGTTTGTTTTGGACCTTAGACACAGCAAAGAGCACCTTAAAGCAGGAGTAGAAAACATGGTGCCTCTGGGAGCCCGCGTGTGTTTGGACGCTGTTCTTGGCATGGCTAATGGCACTCTAATCCCATTCACCCCATAGAAATGTTGGAATTGGACACTTTTTCGTAATGGTAACTGGGATTGCTGTAGAACATGTTTCTGTTGGTGTTCAAAGGAATTTAGTGTGCTGGGGCTCAGATGCTTGTCCATTGCTATCCCTCCATCTCTGCCATTTTCTGGTCGTATCTAGGAGAGTTTCTCAAATAGCCAACCTCTCTGTGCTTTGGCCATATTTGGCAATCTCTCCTGTGACCTCTCATTCTTTAGAAGTGCTCTCCTTATGCACCTCTCTTTCTTTTGTGCAAGGCAGAGGCGAACCTCTCTACAACTTCATGCCTTCCAGGTGCTTTGGATTATAACTTGCAGCCCTTCCTGACCATTGCCCAGGCTGTTTTGGGTTGATGGCAAAAACGCAGTAGGTGGGGAAGCCTGATGCAGGCAAGGTGTGTAACTCTGCCAAAGCATTTGTTGCTATTCACACACTCAAAAGGGGCGGTTTAAGCCCTTTGCCTTGATTTGCAAGTGGAGAATCCTTGAGTAATGCTGGTGTTCCTGGTTATTAAAAATAGAACCTTTGTTTGTTGGATTTAAAGAAAGAGCTATCTACTAAATAGTATCTTTTTGGAGATGTGTATTTGTTTACTTTAGGCATGGATATAGTGTTCTGTAACAAGATTTGTTTATTTCACATTGGGAATGTTTGTTGAGGATTATACCCTGACCTGCCACAAACACAGCTCCATTGAGTTCCCATTTTCCTGGGCCAGACTGCAGTTGATAACCTGGCGCTTGCATGTTTATGTAGGAGCAAGTCCCCACTGAATTATGTGGGACTTACTCCCAAGTAATTATCCCTAGGACTGTAGCTTGTGACATAGGGACTAGTCTAGGAAAGATGCAGCTCTTGTCCTTCCAAATTTTATTTGGTGTAGAGCAGTTCATGCATGGTGTTCATATATAAATTCATACAGTGCATCATCTTGTTTTAACTAACCATTGTTAATTACTCTTCGTTCCTTTCTCACCTTACTGTTCATGCAAATACATGGATTGTGGTTACAGAATCTTGGTTAGGTTTCCCTGCAGGTCTTAAAGGTTTAATCTCCTATTTCTCTCAAATCCTGTGTACTATGTAATACAGGATGGAAAGGACTGGGAGATACTGTTGTACATACCCTGATTTACAATAATATACACATTCCACTATAGTGCTCTGGTGCTCCATTGAGGTGCATGCATAAGAAAATAAGGAATGGAAACTCAATTTTATAGGGATGCTGCTAGCAGCAGTATTTGTGACAGGCCTATCTGACTCCCAGTTGTGTACCAGATTGTAATCCATTACTTTGTCCCACAGAACTCAATATAATCTATTAAGATTCCTTATCTGTACAACTCTGCCCTGGATTTTATTTCTTGTAATAGAATGTGACAGAGAAATCCAACCCATACTTTGGTTTTTAATTATATATTGAATCTATCTTATCTCTTTCTTTGATAGCATATTAAAGTTACTGATAGCTGATGTGGCTGAAATGGGAAGAATGTGAATAACTTATCAGATATATTGGGATATGATGACTATGACAATGAATAGATTTCTATAACAATATTTGTGAGTCTGAAAACTACATAATATCATGAAAAGACTGGGAATGCATAGGTAGTTAAGTTTGCTATGCATTTAATGAATCTGAAGTGATGTATAGGGGAAATTATTTTTGTTCTCTACATTCTCAAAGTGTTTGCAGGAACTTGATTTGAATAGTGTAGGATGCCAGAAGAGAAGGCTGTTTTGCTTATTTTATGTATATATATTTGGAAAGAGAGTCCATAAAAAGAAATAAAAGCTGGGGGGATGGGGAAGAGTTGGATGTAGATGCAATATATTTTGTATCATGGGTTACATTTCAGTTCTTCTAAGCAACTTCTTGATGGATAAAATGTTTTGGAGAAAAATGGATTTTAAACAGAAATTAATATACAACAAGGAATTAGTGAATTGTTCATTCAGGAAAACAAAGCTGAAATTTCTTCCATTGCAATGGAGATCAGATGTTGTAATAATTAATATAGTACCACTTACCGTAACATCTGTCAGTGGTTGGAAGTTAGGCTTGATCATACATCCTTGCATGCTCTGAGCATCCTCCTGTGTCTTCAGGATGGAGCCAAACTTCCTCTAGTTTCACTTTAGGTGCCTTGGTCTTTTGGGTGTATCAGCTTGCAGGAATGAAGCCTTGCCTTCCTGCATTGTAGGTTAATATGTCACAAGATACATGATACAATGATGCATTAATTTAAGTGGCTCTGTGATCTTCATGGCAATACAATGTTGTGTATTTAAGCATATAGCACTTAATGCTATTTTAGCTTTTTGGCATTATGCAAGGTACGAAAGGGTCTGTTTGATGTTTTAACATGTTAAGTAATGTTATTGAAATAACAATTCTCATCTATGTGCCATTGCTGAATTTCTCCATTGTATTGTTGTGTGACTGATACGGCAACAAAGTTCTTCTTTAAGAACTCAGTTTTAAGTTAATCACAATGAGCTACAGATGCTATGTTATCGTGCTTATTGAGGTGGTCCAAGGTGGGAGCAACCTCATGTGCTCAAATTGTCTTCATATTTCATTTGATGATTTTCATGCATGATTTGCCTGCATGATTTGCCCTGTTCATATAAGATGCCAAACGTACGTATATGGATCGAACTGCAGACACTTTCACGCAGGTGGTTTGAATGCCATTGTAGCCATGTAAGTCACTGGTATCAATTTACAAGTGAAGAATGAAGCCTTTGTAGTATTTGTTTCACGTATTGAATAGATAGCCTTTGACATATGCACCTCAGGCCTGCCAAACCAGGCAGTTGCCGACTGTTAAATCTGACCATGGCCGTCTTGTCCTGATCTGTTCCTTGCACATGCATGTGCACGCATACACACACAGAGAATATGTTGTCTGAAAGTTATTGGACCATGTGACAAATTGTACTCAAGGTGAATCAAGAGTGGGCACCAAAATGTAGCAGCAGCTGTGCTGGCCATGGTTCTGTGGAAGGGCAGCTTTCCATGTTCCTAGCTTAGTGTTTTTCAAACCACTGCAAGGCCGCTGAACAAGGGAATTTCCGTCCTTGTGCTTCTGTGTCAAGTAGAGCAATGTAGTCTGTGTTGGGAGTGAGAAAGACTGCTGCTTTGGGCCCACATTCTCAAGGGCTGCTGGCAGGTCTCCAAAAAAGAAGTTAGAGGAGGAAGAAGAGGCACAGAATCGGGGGGGGGGGGGTGTGTGGACCATTTCTAGATGTTGAGTTGAGTGGAGACACTTCTCCCCAGGTCAGATACGCCAGGTGAGCAGACAAGCTCTGGGAATAACCAAGATTCTGGGAGGAGACTTGGAACAGGAGAGATTCTCAGAGATGGATGAGGTGGGCACAGCTCTCAACCCCATGATGCAAAGTCAGCAGAGGAAGGTGGCCCAATTAGAAGAGCAGTGTGTGGCGGAGTGGAGGTGTACTCATTTTCAGAAGGCTCCTCCCAAAGGAATGGGGCCCAGGTGCGCTCATAAGGGGGGGTGTTCTTGGAAGTGATTACCATTTGGGTTCACCAAATGTCTCTGTGCATGTTCAGAGGTTCATTCTGGCTGTTTGTGCATCTGGAAAACAATCTGGTCAATAAAGAAAGTTTTTCAGGAAGGCTTTGTGACTATGAAATGTGGGAAGCGAGGGACCCTAGTTCACGACTGCCTGCTTGCCATCTGTGTAGTGATTCATGTGCAATTCAAAACGTTGTGGTGCATCCTGTGCATGTAGGATTCAAAGTTATGCTTGCTGGACTACATTCGACATCTGTCAGATAAGAAAATCTGGAACTCTGTTACAATTTAGGGAGTGACCTAGTTTAAATGTAGAACAGCAGTGATCTTTTGCTGGAGTTATTTGACTTCTGAAATGTGAGAGCCTGCTGTAGCATGAGTGAGTGAAAGAATGAACCAAAGGCTTGATCTCAATCTCAAGTGGTTCAATATCAATCAGACTTTTATGGTTCACAGATATTCTTCTCTCGTGAAAAGGGAAGGTAAACTAGGACTTTCCTCTTTAAACTTTATTATATTCAGCTATTTGATAAACCAATGAGTACAAAGAAGGTCATTATGCTTTTTTAATAGAGGTCAAATGGGTCTATATGAGTTTATACTGTTTTGTAAGAATAGTGGAAAGACTTATTTTTAGGAAAAAATGTCAGTTAATATGATTTAGGTGCAGGAGCATTCTCTTGGCAGTAATAGTAGTATAGCTGCATATTTTCTTCACTTCACCACAAATGAAAGCAATTTTATGTTCTCTGCTATTTCAGAAAGTGTCAAGGATGTTATTGGAAGGAAGATAAAAATTTCTGTGAAGAAGAAAGTTAAGCTTGAAGTCAAGAGTGACAAAGTAGATAACAAAATATTGGTAAGTACATCTGATTTGTGTGATTAAAATCTTTATTTAGAAGAAAATATGTGTACATGTACGGATGCGCACATATGTTAGTGATGGTCCTTTGGTTTAAATTAGAGGGTTAAGGCCAACAACTGTTTGTGCTCAATGTATGCTCCTCTGCTAAATATTTGGTATTGTGGAGCATTATAGTCCAAAATAGCTACCAAAGAGCCAGCTATTGATCTGCTCCATATATGTCATGGGGTTGTTAGGGTGTTGCGTAACCTCCACTGTCCCTCTGTATGTTTTCTCCATATTAGATGTTTGAAGGAGACAGCAGGTATCTACTGGAGAAGTGTTGAGTGCCCACCTCTCAGTCTTCATTTAATATATATTGTTGAAGAGTAGTATTATCTATGAATAGCACACCTCTTTCTAAGATTAGCTTCTTAAAGAATTTGAAAAATCTTCTGTGTAATGTTTCTACAAAGATCTTCCCTCCCTCTCCTGCATTCATGGCTCTACATTTTTGTCTATGTTCATGGGTTTACAATTTGCATTTTCTCTGCTCTTGCTAGGGAATATGTATGTTAGCTGATGGGGTCTATTTTTAAATTGTGTATGTACTTTATTAACAGATTAATTGAAGTTGTAGAATGTGATGCTTCAGTTAATTTCTTTTGTAATATCTATCTAATTTCTAATAAACATTGCTTTATTAATGGCAGATATAGTTGATCTGTTGTAATTCTCTTGAGAACTTATAGAGTACTAAGGTTGGCTGGTTTGCATGATTGCCACAACCCTCCATGGATAATTGAACTCAGAGTGGATTGTGACACATGCTAGTGGCCAGTGTGAATATTAAAGCTGTCACAGGTGATCGTGTGACTTTGAGGCACCTCCGCTGTGTTATTTGGCCTTGCACTAAGTTATTAAAAAGTCAGACTTAGTCTGCAGTCTGAACCCCATGGAACTGATAGCGCTTATTGTGGGTAGGTAAATATAGAATTGCATTGTTAATCACCCAGTTTATACCAATAATGCCAATTCAGCAATTCTAGATTGCATCTTCTTTTTTTTGGGTCATCTTAATTGAGTCTGTTTGCCTCATTATTAGGATATTCCCAAGTAAATAATGTTTTGTCTTGTTTTGTTCCAGAATAGTCAGAAAAATAAGTTTGTGGTGGTAGCAAAATGCTTGTTTTTGTTTTCCTTTTCTGTTGTTTTTTTCTCCTGTATCTGGAACCACAATTGTGCTCTAGGGCAGTATTTGACTCATATTATCACAAGTTCAAATTCAGTGGCTAAAATGTGTTATCATCCTGAACACTTTCAGGAGTTTTAGGTGTCTGCAGTTCTCATATACACATAGCGTACTACATCTTATCAAAGATTTAAAAATGTAATACTCAGTGTAACATGACATCTTTGATTCTCTAAGCACGAATGGGCAGAAATCTGTAACTATTCTTCTAGCTTCTCAGTTTATAGTATGGAAGTACTTAATCTTGTAGTAATGACTGATGTTTATATAGATGAGTATGCCAAGAACCCAATTGAAAATGGTCAATAAGCTGATTTCCTAGGCACATAAAACAAGCTCGTCTTCCTAGAAGGGAACTAAATTGGATGGATTCACAAGCAGGAGAGACTTTCAGCAACCAGTTAATATTGAGATACATTTTTAAACCAATACTCAATATCTTCTGGAAACTATTGCAATTACTCTGCCATCTAGTTGATTAGACATAGCTGGCCCTCCACTCTGGCTTAACTCTTTTCCTCCCATGTGCTTCTGCCTTGTATGTTTGACTTATGCAATTTCATTGTGAAACTAGTGCATAACATTTAGGCTAATCTTTTGAAAAAGAGACCATTTCCTGTGCTTAGAATGAACATATGCAGTATGTTTAAATGTATTTAGTGCTGCTTCAGATATGTAGACACTGCACTCATTCTGAGACTTCTTGTATTTATGCAGATTATCTTAAAGTAAAAGGGTTAAATTAGAAAGTTAAATTCTTACCTGTTTCATGTTCCTCTTAACTAGAAAATGAAACCACCCTGAGATTGACAGGCACTTAACATTTGTGGAGGCATTGGCAATGGATTTTCAAGATTTTTCGAGAAGCTGACTTCTTTTAAAAAGAAGTTAATAAATATTGGTCTTCACCTGACCGATTTTAGTTTAAGCATAGCAAATTTACTGGTTGGGAGATTATTGTTTAGTGTTTTCAGTCCTTTCAGGTCTTCATTTTAGTTAACACTTTTTCCAGTCTTCATCCATCTCCCATTAGATGCTGAGAATTTATATCAATGTGTAGCAGTGTGTAGCAGTCGATGAAGAGTTAAGAGTATCTATGCCTATTTTAATAATTCGGTGTTGGATTATGCCATTGATTTATTTATGGTTAAGTGTGTGGCTTATGATGTAGTTAAAAATTAAAATGGTCCATGTGATTTATTGCATTGTAAACTTCATTCATGATGGTGGAATGGATTCTTTGCTTTTAACAACCCTGTTAAATATCTAGCATTCAGCTGTGGGAATTCATAATTGGATTTTTAAACTAGAGTGAGCAGAGCAAACCAGACAGTAAGAATTTGCCTGTGTGATGGATTAGACCATGTTAGCCCTGGAGCATTTGGCCTGTGTTTAGGTACTTAGTTTGCTGCCTTTCTAATCCCAAATGATTGGAGAATGCAACCAGTGTACACATCCGTTAGGTAATGTTACTAAAACCTATTAAAATCCCTCAGTTCACTCTGCTGGACCACCAGATCCATTAAATATTGTAGTGATTATAGATGTTAATCAGGCATTGGCTTTGGAAAAACTTCTTTGATGAAATTCTGTAGTCAAGGGTCAGGTGCCAAAGGCTGGGCAGGATATTGCACAAACAAGCATATTGGATGGCTGTAGCTCTACTGTTGAAACTGGATACCAGCCGTGGTGACTGAGGGTGGTGAGAACACACTTGGTTGGCCTCATCCACACGTGGCAGGGCTATAACATTATAACAGCCCTGGGGGGGCCCTGTAAGAGCCCCATCTGGAATCCGCTATCGAAGAGATCCAAAGTTGATCTTGCATTGCAGATATGAGAGTGCTGTAGGCAGTGTCAGTTTAAGTCCCTTGTTCTAGTTTCCTACAATATTAAAAAAAGGGTAAGCTAGATTCTTTTTTAATTATATTGTTTTCTCTTCCTCCTTCCAAGCAGATCAAAACAAACAGCTTTCTAACTAAAGTCTTCATTATGTTAAAGCTGATCAGCTTTACAGTACAAATGAGCATTGCAGAAGTCAGTAAGGAGAAAGAGCAAGTTAGCTTGCTGGCCCTTAGGGAAATGTGGCAAAATAATACAAGGTTGATGCCAAACTGAGTCTCTCCCTTCCAAACAGAAAATAGGTGAGTTCACCTGCAATGTGGATCGTTCTTTTTATGAGCCAGTCACCTGGATCATCTAACATTCCTCAGCTGGTGTACCCTCCTAACCTGGTACCATGTGATTGGCCTTAACATGCTAAGTCTGCCCCTATCCAACTCCGTTTGCTCATTAGATTTTCTCACTGAACTCCAAACTTTCTGGCTCTCAGTGACTACCTGGCTTATCTCAAAGTTCATTTACATTGGTGTTTCAGCTGCAGTTTCCAGCCCTGCCTCTTCCACTTCTGAATTGTAATAGAGTCAAGAACTTTTAAAGTTTTTATTATAGGAAAAGAGAGCACAATCCCAACATCTGTAGTGAGTGCTTTCAGGTTGCTTGCAAAATGTAGTTTTAAACATCAGAATCCACCACCACCAAACAGTTATGCTCATGCTGTAGGCATTTCACTGCTGCAGCTTTGATTTCTCTGCTATTTCCTTCTAGTCAAAATCAGTTTGAAGTCATTTATTAACTTGGTGTGCCTTATGAAGACATTCCATTCAAGGATCTATTACGCTGGGTGTTCACAGGTACCTCAAATTGCAAGACTCAAAATTACATGTGAGGACATTACTTATATCTTAACCTGGGTCTAAATAGTCATCTCTAAAGCATGTAGAGTGGGGTCCGATTTCAAAAGGAAGTTGAATACCAGAGTGGTATAACAGTCTGTACTCTGTCTTGTGACATTGCCCTTTCTTCAGTTGCTCTATGATACAAGAAGCAAATACAGCTGGATGGTGGGAATTGGCTGTTGAGAAATATGTGGCTCAGACAGAGAAGGTTCTGCTCTCCTTGCCACTGCACATACAGTGACCTTCAAATCAGGCTGACTGCACCTCTTTTATATGCATTTAAAGACATGGGTCTGCTGCTGCCATTTGCAGCTTTACTCTCAAAGATGGGTTTTTTTAATTATTAGGAATATAAATGTGATTTACTGCTACATCTTTTTTCCTCTTGTGAGGAACCCAAGGTGACTTACATAGTCCCGCACTCTATTTTATCCTCACAACAACAATCCCATGAAGTGGTTTAGGCTGAGAGTCAGTGACTGGCTTAAAACCAGTCTTTTTTAAAGTCAGTTTTGTATACTTTGTTCATGATAATATGACAGGTACTACAGGAGGTATGGCCGGCCATTCCAAATATAAGTGCAGTTTGTTTATCATGGATTCATAAATTTTGGTTTGGGAATAGCACTAAAAGTATGTTTTTGAAAAAATAGGTTGAAAAATAGGTAGTAAGAAAAATCCCAGTTACCCAACCCCAAACTCTGAAAGTTTGTAAACAAGCTCCTTAACTACTTTTCCCCATCTTCCACTTCAGTTTGTACATTTTGTCTGCTAATGCTAGGCCTGTCACTTCATTCAGGTTAGTAACTCTTCCACCATTTGTGCTTGCAATTTGTCAGTTATGGGAGTGGAAGAGGGTAAGTTTCCTTAGCTCTTAAAAATTACTAAATATACATTTGAATTATATAAATATATCATAACCTCAACAGGGAAACACCTCAAGGAGCATACTGTTCAATAAAGTCAGCATACATCATGAATGAAATTTAAAATTCATTTCTCTAAAATTATATTAAAGGTCTAATTTTATTAAAGATTTGGTATTTGAAAAGCTTAATTTTGTGTTTGGGTTGAGCTCAAAAAGGCACTGACATGCCCATCACAGTTTGTTATTCGGGTAAAGGGAAAAGAAACTTTGTTGCTTGTAATACCTGGCTTTTTGTCAACCCTTCCAAGAAAAATACCTGTGTGATAGGTTTGTGGGTTATCTGACTATCCACCAAAATGTTTATAATTTATATTATCATTTTTGAAGAAAAAATGTGGTCAATTTCATGTGTAAATAAGGGTTATAGTACACTGAAAATGAAATGTTTTTCAAAAGATGCTTTGGGTCCTTTCCAAATAAGCTTTTGACTGATCATCAAGGGTAGGGACTTACAAAACCCTTTGATTACAGGTAAGATTTTGTAGATAGGGACATGCATGAAGGATTTATGAATATGGCATTATCCAAAGTTATTTCAGCCTTTGGCCTGTAACTTCTGTTTACCACCCAACCCCCCAGAAGATAACAGCTTGCTAGTTATCTGATCCATAGTTTTCAAAGGGGTTGTTTGAGAAATAAGTCACCTCCAACCATCCCCTCCTGTAATGCAAGGCTTAAGAAATGTAAATCTGATACTTTCATCACACCCCATCAAGACTTTCCTGGTCTAGCTGGGCTAATTGCTGTAATCATTAAGATCTAAATAATTTGTTCATCAGCAGAGCTCTAACTAACTTCCTCAGCAATAAGCATTTATTCGGTGCTTCCCCCATCTGCCTGGTAAAATTTTGTACCCCTCTCAAGTCAGACATATTATGCATTCAGAAATTCTAATCTGGATTGAACTGGAACTACTTGGCTTTCATGTGGCTATAGCCTCATTTTCTTCTTTCTTTTGCATTTATTCCTTCTAAGCAGAGAGGTTAAATAAAAGTCCTTTTTGTAATAAGGTTGTTTGCCAAAGTTAGTCCAAGCCTTTGTAAAAGTCTAGTAATCTGTTGGAGAATGAGTAAAAATTCACTTCTCTGTCTGAGAGCTAGAGTACATACATACAGAGGTTCTTAAATGAACTGGTGCAGCAGGATGAGAAGACCTGACTTTTCTTTGCCTCCTTGTGCTTTGTCAATTTAGGCTCTCTTCTGTCCATGCCATCTTCCACTGTCAGGGCCATGGGAAAAACTTCAGAATGATGGGACATGGGGACATAACATGGAAGGGAGTTCAGCGTGATTCTCTTGCTCCCGTCACTCAGTGTTTTGTGTGTCAACAGGGCATGCACACGGAAACAAACATGGCTGTTCCTCATCACATCCAATTCAACATTGGACCAATTTCCCCGTGTGGACCATTGGCCTGCCCTGCCCTGCATTACTTACCTATCTTAAGAACAAGTTCAGTTGGAGAACATACTGTATCTTTGATATGTATACAATTTCCTAAAACCAGTGTGTGTTTTTATATAAATAATGCCCTTATTTCTTTGACTTTAGTTCTGCCTTCAAAAGTTTGCCCAGTTTTTCTGGGTTTCCCAGAAAACCTTTTCCTTTTAAAGGAATGCATTGCAAGTAGATATAAATGGTGGCAGCATTATCCTAAGGTTTGAGAAAACAAGGTTCCCCATTTCTTCCTGTTGCATTTACTCAGTTGTAGGCAGGTCTGAAGCGGGAGAAAAGTGGTAGCTATTCTTAGATTGGAGCCTGATTCATAACATCGTCCCTGATTCATAACATCGTCCCTATCTTGTTTCTGTTCTGAGGCTGTTATACTTCACATACTCACCAGAACAAAAGTATCATTGAACTTAATGGGTCCTTTGCAGGCAACACAATTTTTGAATGCAAATTAGAGAAAAACGAGAAATTAAAAGCACTTATAGTGGAGACAACAGCCATCTTTACTGATTTCAGTGGGATTAACTCCTATGTAAATATGTGCAGGGCTGTAGCTTTGATTTTTCAGTAGTTACTTTTTGGTGATTCTTTTCAGTATTGGTTTTCTGAACATGCACAGGGCTTCAGAAGAAAAGGATGCTATATGTATTCTTAAAGAGGTCCTCACAACAATACTGTGAGGTACTTTGAGCAGTAGGAGTTGGTACAAATTTGCATTGTGGTTTTTCTAGCTGGATTCTGTGGGCAAAATCCCCTGGTGACTTCCTGCGGGAGATCAGCCCCACCAATTCCATTCCACCAATGTGCACTTGTCCAATGGAGATTTAGTACTGCTGGCAGCATCCCAAAATGAATGGAACTGCTTGTTTCTGGAAGAGGGCAGGTCTGTGGAGCTTGTATAAGTGAACTTCAGCAACCTGGCCCATTCCAGAAATAAACATTTCTCCTTTTTTTGGAGGGGGTGTCTCCTCCAGAAGCACTTGTTCTCTGTTGTACAAACAGTGGGTGCTGCTTGTGCAGAGGAAGAATTGGTGGGATCAGACACTCACAGAAATAAGTGGGTCCCATATGCAGATAGAATTAGATACTGCCCTGGGACTCCCCAGTCCTAGGCTGACTCTGTGACACCCAAACATGCAGACTGACAACACACTTTCCCAATATTTTCATTTCTATATTTTCAGTTCATCTTCTGTTGGTGTTCCCAGTGCAAGATTTTATTATTCCAAGCATTTTGGCATGCAACACTTTATTAAACAGTTTCAGGAAAATCCTACTTTTCTTAAATTATAACTTTTTAATGTTTGTTCCAGTTTGTTTTCAAATTGTTTTCAACAGTTGTTAGTTTGAGACAGGGCTTTCATAAGTGCCAGTGTTGCCAGGCATTTCTCCCTTAGGGGAAGAAGTTTTAGTAACTGTTTTGCCATGTCATGGTCTATTGAACTCAAGGAAATAACAAGAACCTTAACTAGAAGTGGTGATTAGGTTAAGGAACACAACTGGCATGAATATATTAAAATCAACTGTGTGGAAATTCAGGTATACAAAGGCTGATAATTTTTTTTTCTGATTTATATCCTGCCTTTTTCCTACAAAGGGCTCAAGGCAGCTTACATCATTCTCCTTCTCCATCTTATCCCCACAACAACAACCCTGTGAGGTAGGTTGGGCTGAGAGTCTGTGACTGGCCCAAAGTCACCCAGTTGGCTCCATGGCTGAGCAGGGACTAGAACCCAGATCGTCTGAGTCCCAGTCCCACGCTCTTAACCACTATGCCACAATATTAATACTACTGATTAGCAAACTAGCTAAAAGTGGGTGAAATGGAACAGTTACCAGGTGGATGCACCATTGGCTACAGAACTGCACCCAAAGAGTGCTTATCAGTGCCACCTTTTCAGACTGTGGAGAAGTAACAAGTGGGGCGCTGCTGGGTTCAGTCCTGGGCCCAGTGTTCTCCCGCATTTTTAGTAATGATCGGATGAGAGAGTGCAGGGCACATTTATCAGATTTGCAGATGACAAAAAACTGGGTGGGATAAAAGGCCTTGAAAGACAGAAGATTCAAGGTGATCTTGAGAGGTTGGAGTTCTGGGCTGAAAGCAACAGAGTGAAATTCAGTAGGAAAAAATGCCAAGTTCTGTACCTGGGAAAGAGAAACCAAATGCGGCGTCACAAGTCGGGGAATACTTGGCTCAGCAGTACTGCAAGTGAAGAATGTGGTAGATCACAAGCTGAATATGAGTCCACAATGTCATGCATGTTGCTGCAAAAAGGGCAAATGCTATTTTGGCTGCATTAATAGGAGCATCGCTTCCAAATCCCGTGCAGTGCTAGTTCCCCTTTACTCTCAGCCCTGGTGAGGCCTCATCTGGAGTACAGCTTTTCTATAGTAAAAAATATTCCATGTATATTCAGAGTAAGTCATATGTTCTGTTTAGGTACCAAGGAGTACTTTTTGGAGATTGCTATGCCTGCCTAATTCCTCTTTTTCATCCATTCATAGTCCCATATTTCTCCCACCAGTAGCTATAACTCTTCTTAGTTATGGTCTCCATCTATGATATACATTTAATACAGGGAAAACTTTACTCAAATGTACAATATGATACAATGAAATAAAATGCATTCATACCAATTCATGGCTTAAATAAATACTTATTTAAGTATACAGTGTTTTACACAGTGCCTTGGCCTTTAGCAAGCCATCTCCTGGAGAGATCTTCCAGAGCTGGAAGAAGCTATTCCGTGCTTGTTATAATTGCCATGCTGTGTTAGGAAGCTCCCTGTGAGCCTGTCATTATCATCATGAAATGTTGAGGAGGAGGTGGGCTGTGAACAGTATGCAGGATATCTTCTGCTTGTTTTGTAACTGCAGTGCAGCTTTTGATGTCACTTTTGCCTTTCCCCTTCCATGCTTTGAGCAGATGATAAAATGCCTCTTGTTCTATTTTCTGCTTTCACTTTTGTGATGTCACTTTCTTATAAGCAGCTGCCTCCTTCCACTTCTGTTCTTTCCCTCCCATATGCCCAGTTACCTTGGAGTAAACCTCACTGAAGTGAAACTCTGCTTTTGAATAGACGTAGCTGAAGAGCTGCACTCCAAACCAAGGTCTCTCTAGTTCAAATTTTGGTCTGAAAGGTTGTTGAGGGAGAGAGACCAGCTCATGACAGTGGCCTTAGGCAAGTTGCTCTTCATTAGCCTTTAGGCCCTTTTGGAGATGAAACAGTATCTTTTCAGTGTTCATTTTGACTTCTAAATTAGATGATTGCCATCATTAGAGTGCTTTAGGAATGAAACTGGAAAATAATTGTATCTAGTGACTATCTACTGTTTTAAATTTCACATCCCACACAAAGCAGCAAACAATTAAAGTGATACAAACCACAAAGCAAGAAACCAAAATAAACAGCAGAAAAAAGGAAACAATGTTTTATAGAATTGCCAAAGCAAGAATGAAAATATCAGCAGTCAGTTTGTTAAAGGATGAAAAGAACATATTACAGCAACAGGAAGGAATTGAGTGCAAAAGTCAACTGATCTGGAAAACTATGTTGAAAAACCAGTTTTTACCTAGCTTTTGAAGGCATTTAGTGCTGGGACTAGGTGGGCCTCCATGGGAATGACGTACCATAAAGTAGGCTTGAGTACTGAGAAGACTTTGATTCTAGTGGGCATCCACCTGTGTTCAGTTGCTGGGGGTACCTGCCCTTCAGATGTGGAAAGGCATGCGTAGGAAAATACATATGGGATGAGGTAGTTCTTTTCCAAGCCATTTTAAGTCTTTAAGGTGCTGTAAATTGAGCCTATAACCTGTGCAAATTAAACCTGCACAAATTAAACAGTACTGGATGTTAATTAGTCTTGCACAGTAATATGATAACAGTGACAATTTTCACTAGAGAGGCTATCTAGTGCTCCTTTCAGAGAGTTGGGTAGAGCAAGGTCTTTAAAACCCAGTTTGCAAAGTCTGTATCATTCCTTAGAAAGGTGATCTTGCTGTAATTTTGCAGTAGATATGGGAGTCTGTGTTGCTGTGTAATTTTGCACAATGTTATGTTATGTTTGGGGTGTGGTTGGGATTTAATTAATAGGTTTAGAACCTGAAAGTGGTTTATTTCATGTGCTGTTATAACAATTTATTTCTACTTATAAACCCTAGTCACTAGGCTGGTTTCAAATATGCCACTCCTGCATGGAATTATTACCTTTAAGAGTTCTGTTGTCCCAGTTGCAACACAACTGAGTTGTCTGCTTTTGTGTGTTTCACAGCCGTATGCCAGCACATGATTTGCTATGAATTCCTGACATGGTAGTTCCACATACATGAACAAGATGAAGATATTTAGACATGACATCAAACATATTTGACTCTCCATGGTTTTGTTTTTTATACACACTTGATGTCCTGTTTAAATTGTACCTGAGCATGCAGAAGGGAAGGCTACTGGGGTGGGGCAGGGATAAATGAGGATGGTGAGGGTCTTCATCCCTCCCCAAAACACACCTGCCCCTACAAAAGAATTGCAACAGTTCCTTCTAGTCTTCTCATCCTCTTCGCATTGTTCTGAGGCAAGAATTATGCAGATTCATTGTCCTTTGCTTGTAGGGGAAATCACTGGTAGCAGACAAGGTGCAGGCCCAGGGTTTGTGAACAGTATGGGTAGGTAAAATAAAAGGAACATAGCAAACTCACATGCTGAAAGACTTAGAGACAAAACGGTACACTTAGAATCATGAAGAAAATATTGGTATACCTGGGGAATCCCAGGTGTGCAAAAGTACAAAGAACTTCATTGAAAAGCACCTTAGGAAAGCAAGCACCTCCTCCAAAGGAAGCTGATCACATTTAGTAGTTATGGGCTGTTGAACGACCCATGGAAAAGAAAACAGGTGGGGAGAGGTGGAGACATTCACGTGGAGGTGGGCACAGCTAGCAAGCACCCTGAAAAAGAGCACTCTTCTTAGAAGGTGAAAGTGCTTTGCAACGTTTCATTTCAGGTACATTTCTTCTGTTCCAATACTAAACAAAATCACTCAGGTCATAGAATGGCTGTCAGTCCTTTAGTTTTTTTTTTAAAATGGTTCAAGTACACATTATTCCACTCACACTGGGAAAAACAGCTGTTACTGGAGTTTAAAGTTTAAAAGGCTGAATTGTCAAGGGTTCTTTAGTTCCTCTTAGGAAGCCTGACAATATTGCTTTTCTGTTGTCGAACACAGTAACATTGTTATCAGTTAGCATGGGTGACAGAACTGGAGAAACAATAGATGGAAATGTCTTTATTTTTATACTGCCCAATAGGTGAGGCTCTCTGGGCATTTGACAAAAGTTGAAAAACACATAAACAAACAAAAATTAGCATAAAACAGCAAAATCACAACAGAGATGAAGATATAGAAGATTTTTTTAAAAAAATAATACTTTTTAAACAGTATTTAGCACCAATCTTGCAGTTATCACATTTGAGTCATTTAACAAAGAAATTCTCCCTCCTCCCCTTCCCCTCCCCAGTCATAGATTTATTTATTTCATTTATATATTTCCCAATAGCTGAGGCTCTCTGGGAACTTAAAAAAGTTTAAATTAAACAGAAGTTAAAAAGACACATTTTTGGAAGAGAATGTTTACTGTAAGTGATGTAGACAAGCACCTGAATTTGAACTAGCTCTGTACAGTTTAAAAAAGAAATTAATACATGACCCATGCATGAGATTTTATCTCATGACTGAAATAATAATTGCTTCTGTTTGGAGTAACTACTTTTAGGAATCAATTCCTATTTAAAATTCTTGCTGTGATTATATACTGCTTTATCTGCTTTAACTGTTGTTTTCCTGCTCACCTGTTTGTATGGAGGAGACATTTGATAATGTTCTGACAATGTTATTTAAAGTGTTCCCTTTTCCATTGGAAAAACCTGAACATGTTCAACTAGTATGGAAAGGCAGGTAGCTGGTTATGCTTTGGTTTGCCAGGTCGAATTGCTCAAGAAAGAGAAGATAAATGTTGCTGAATAGCAATTTCTGACATATCAGTTTTTATTCAAAAAGTCGCTGTACTTTTAAAGAAGTGGAGCAATCACGAAATGGGGATAGCTTGTGCGACTCGCTCTCCCTCCCTGCATTTCTGAAGAGTGACACTGTTAGATCTGACTTTTCCTACAGCATAAACAGGAAGAGCTGGCTCATGCTTTGTCAGATGGTTGGCAGGCATGAAACAAGTGGCTGCAATCGTGAATTTTTCCCTCTGTCTGTGTGGTTTTCATTTTTTTTAATGGATACAACAGGAAAGGCATTTGCTGGTCTTGATCTCATGATATGGCACCCATCACGGGCGACCCACCTATGATGCATTGCCAGGTCTTCAGACCCATGCGTTTTCTGCAGAGTAGCATTTTATTTTATGCTATGCATACAAGCCACCCTAGCTTCTTTGTACATATTGTTCATATCTGTGTTTGTTGTTGTGTTAGCCACCATCCCATGGGTGGTCAAGACTACCAAGCCACCTTGAGAGAGTGGCACAGACTGTTCCTGCTCTTCATAATCTCATGCGTGCTGCAGTCAGTAACTACCCTTCCATCAGGGCGATTCAGGCTCCGTCTCATGGCCCGGAGGATCCTGCCCTAGCCAACGAGAGAGGCGATGTGTAGTGGGCTTCTCCGTCTTCTCTCACCCCTTTGCCCATCGATTCCTCAGGGGGCTCAAGGACCTTGCCCTACCAGTCCAACCCCCTACATTGGCTGAAGCCTTCCTGTAATCCTCCATGCGCTCAGGCACATGGCTGCTGCAGACTTGCACCTACTCCTGTGAAAGACTGCCTTCCTGGTGGCAATCACCTCGGCCCCCCTTATGGGCCGACCCACCCTATCTCACCTGCCACAAGGATACAAGGCAGTGCTCTGACCCAGCTCCTCTTTTCTAGTCAAGGAAGAACAAGGACATAGTCCCGCTAGACTTCTTCACAGCACCGTCAGGTCCAGTCGAGATGGCACTGCACTCCCTCAATGTCCGAAAGGCCCTGGTCTTTTGCAAATGCAGGGCCAAACCCTTCCACCACTTCCTGTGACTCTTCATTTGCTACAGAGAGGTAAATAATATACTTCCTATCTCCCTGCTAAGACTGGCAAGATGGGCCGTGAGCGCCGTTTCCCTAGCCTACGAGCTTCAGTCCTAGAGGCCAATACATGCTTACTCCACGCGAGAGAGAGCAAGCCCCATGGCCCTCTACGTCGGGGTGCCCTGCCCGACTTTGCATGACTGCAGCCTGGTCAAATCCTCGTGAAGCACCACTGCCTTGACATCTGAGCCGGAGTGGACTGTGCCTTCAGCAGGGCAGTCTTGCCATGGATCTTTCAGTAGCAATACCACCTTCCTCCATGAGGTAAGCTTGCCAGTTACCTCTATGTGGGATGCACGGAGACCATGAAGGAGAAAGGCAAGTTGTTTACCTGTAACTGTCGTTCTTCAAATGGTCATCTGTGCATTCACACAAACCTGCCCTCCTTCCCCTTTCTGGTGCTGCACTGTGGTGGCCCAGTTGCCCTTTCTGGATCCATGCAGGCTCCTGGGGACTTGTTCCACCAGACATGGGGCCACTGTGGCAATCTCATAGCTATTCGAACTGAGGATCTGCCAAATGGAAGTAATTGGTTTCACACATGCGTCACTTGAAGGACAACAGTTGCAGGTAAGCAACCTGCTTGATTCCTGCGGAGTGGTGTATAATTTTTCTGTACGTCGGTGCGGGCAATATGATTGGCTATGTAGTAAAATGGCTGTCTATTTTAGCTTTGTCATGCTAGGCCTCACTCAATGCTACAATTATTTATTGAAGAACTGTGCACATGTGACTTCAGCCTTAGAGATTTGTGCATATTAAGTGCAACAGAACTTCAAGCTCATTTCAATTATTTGGAAACTGCTGTGATGGAGGATATAAACATTGGGGACCAGATTTTAATAAATAAATAAATAAATCCCCTTCTGTCATTCTGAACTATATTTTTGAACTATGGGAAGATGAGAGCACAGAGTTGTCCTTTTTAAAATGTGTAAGAGTTCAGAACACATTCTTATTCTTCCTTCATCTTGTCTGTATTTGGGTCTAAGGTTGATGCTTTAGAATGTAAGTGTTTATCCAAACTACTAAGTCTTAATATTTATTTGTTGATTCTTACTAGCTATCAAAAATAAAATAAAGAGCTTTCTACCATAATGGCTTACAATCAAACAAGGATGATATTAAGGAAAACTGGGAAGATGCAAGAAATCCAGTATATCCAGCTATCAACCAATACGTAATGGTCCTATAAACAGAAAAGCTGTGTGGCTTAAACAGCTTGCAGTATCTTTCACTGGGTTTTACTGGTGCACCAGCTGCTAGCCTTTTTGGAAAGTGATGATTTCATCATAGTCTTGCTCATAGTCATATTAACACCCAGGACTACCTTGAAGAGCACCTGAACATTATTATAGCTGGGTCATAATGTGGCAACCAGGCTGTTGGTGTGGACTGAGCACCACTACCATGTTATGCAGTATTAAAAGAGCTTCACTGAATACCAGTTTGTTTCTGGACTCAGGTTTTATTTTGAGTTTTAAACAATTTGGTATTGGACTAACTGAAAGGGCTACAATTTCCTACATGAACCTGCCCATCAACTAAGATTTTTTCCAGAGGCGCTCTGGAGAAAATAAAAGATTATTTCCTCACTGGTTAGCTACTCTTCTTGATGTGAGTGTACACAATGTCAGAAGTAGTGTAAATCCATATTGCAATTCTCTCATTGCCCCGAGACTAGCAATAATTCATTTATATACCTGAGTTTTGAAGAATTTTAGCACTTCTTAAAGACCTGGTTTGACAAGCTTAAATAGCTTGCCAAATGCTTGCATTCTGCAACACAGAAGCATACAATTTACGTGCAGATTCACCACTGTGCCTTTCTGTAAAGAGGCGGTTCCTAGCTCTTCTTGTCAGCGGATTTGACAGTATTGCCCGGTTTCAATTCTATCTCCCCCTTCACTCTCCCTCTAAATGCGACCAGGTTTTAAAGCTATTTGGCAGTTTAACTTTACCTGTGGAGAGCATTATGTGGTGATCTCAGGTGTTTATTTGTTATGGCATGTTCTAGAGGTATTGCTGAATTAGCAGGATTGCTAATTAGGCATTTTCAGCTGTGATGTTTTAAGCAGCTGGCCTACACTTTAGACTAGAAGAGTTCTTAACTTCTGCATAGGGTTCACTTTGTTAAAACTTTTTTCAGAGTTGATGAGGACAAAATGGACCTGTTGACCTAAACTACAGGACTGATGTTGGTAAGGTGATGAGTATGAATAAGCACTGAGAGAAGTTGAGAGTGAACCTTTCCTGAGAAAGACAGTTCTACACCATTTAAAATCATCCCAGCCATGAATATGTTTTCAAAATACAGGTAGCATTTACTGGGAGCAGTGTGCATAAACAAATTGTTTGAGATGGAGTGGATGAAACTAAAATTTTTGATGTAAAAATGTAAAAATGTTTCTATTCTTGTATCCCCATGTAATGAAAAGATGCAAGGCCAATGTGGTTTCTAATGTAATCCTAATAAATATTACCATGGTTTGGTTTTGGATGTGACAGGGCAAATCACGCTTTGAGATCCAGTCCCTGTCTCCAGGTAATAACATCTTATATCTCACTTTGGCCAGCCACTGTGTTCATGTAGAGAACTGAACCCATTGCATAAAGACATGAAGTAAATACAGAAGATTACACTTTCATTTTTATTACATTTCTGTGTTACCCAATAGTCAAAGTCTCTGGGCAATTCATAAAAAGTAAAAAACTAAAATAAAACCTGATAAAACAGAATATAAAAATCTTTAAAAATTTTAAAATGCAATAAAGCCAGAATAAAAACCAGTGAGAGGGTAAAACTCTAAAATTACAGTTACACTTTTAAAATAACATTGAAGCACAGAAACAACCATCACCACCACCTTGGGACAATAACACAGTCTCCACCAGGTACTGAAAAGTCCATTTTGCAAGTGCCAGATGAACTTTTGCAAGTGCCAAATGCACCACTGAAAATGCCCTCATTTCATCAAGCACATGAAAGTAGGGTCTCTGAATATGATCTGAAGAGTCTGGGCAGGTATGTCATTAATAGGTGTATGAACATTTTATAGAAAAACATTGATCTCTTCAATGGCCTTTGAATAGAGTTCTCAGCACTTGGGGCTTGTTAAGCAATTGTATATGGAGTATTCCTAGTTCTCTTAACTGTGAAGATCCAGTATGAATTATTAGACTGCTAGATTTTGACCTAAAAGTGTTTGGTTTAAATCCTGCCTAGGCCAGGCTTGCAAATAAATCTATAGTTTATTAGTGAATTAAATTGTTAGTAGCCTTCCTGTCCATATGTACCAGTGTTGGTATGCACCAAGAAAGGAATCTGTTCCCATCTAGTTTAGAAATGATTCCTTACCTTATAATGAGGAGTAAAAATGTCAATGCACCTGCAAGCCCCGTGAAAAATGGCTAGTGTAGTCTTTGTCATGAAAAGGTTGCTCAGACTATGCTGTTTTGCTTCACATTCTGATTGAAAACAGACAGGTTAGCGTTCACCTTAGTGTTTGGTTATGTCAGTGGAATCTTTTAACAACTCATCAAATTTAGGAGAGGGTCAGTTCTCTGGGAGATCTGCAATTCAGTTGCTCTCCCATCTCAGATATTAAGGGACATGGAGCAGTGTGTCTGCATAGGCTCCCAGGAAGCCTGCTTTGTGGAATTTTAGCCGTATAGTGAAGGATGTATTTGGAGATAAATGCCCTTTTTCCTTTGTTCCTAAGCAAATAACATGTAGTTGGAAGTGTTTCTAAAGTGTAAGCAGAGGCAGCATGGTGATTTATTTCCTCTAATAAAGTTGTGAGAGTTGCTTCTTCTTCTTGATGGTCTTAGGTTCCTGTGATGTGTCCCTAAGGGATGAGCATGTGCTCCTATTACTAATCTCTCTCAATTTAATCTGGTGGTTTAAATATTTTGTTATTATGCCATAAAATATTGGAAGTGCAACATGAGCAAAGTGTCATGATGTTTATCTTAAAATTCACTGTAAGCTTCTGTATCAGGTATTAATGCCTCACAGGGAGTTTAATTTAAATTATTTACTTTTTTATGATGGCTGACTGTTTTTAACTGCTTTCTACAGTGAATTGGCATTATGAAAGGCTGACCTAATTGCATAACTAAAGCTATAAGAAAACAAGGATTTTGCTAACCCATCAGAAAAATGCTGGCAGTTTGTAACACTGTTGCTGATATTCAAGTGTCCTTTTTAATACCAAATTGGCCAGTCAGCACATTCCAGTGTGTGGATTTTGTTCATTCCGGAACTTCTATTTACATTCTAGCTTCTTTCAGGAGCCTCGGGAAGAGGGGAAATCTGTTCCTTACTGCATTGTGATTTAGCTTAACAATCCCTGCCTCTAAGACATGCATCTTTAATCTCAATTTATTGTGGGATAATCTGTTATGCCCCATCCCTGTTCCCTATTCTGGTTTGTGTGTCATGGCAGCTTATGACAGGCAGAAATACAGCAGGAGAAGTTTTTTCTGGCACACCAGTGCAATCAGGAAAAAGCCCCACCTTCTACATTTCTAGCTGTTATACTGCTGTTTTTGGAGGTTTTATGAGAAGAATGTTGGTAATGCTTTTCAAGCATTACTATTTGAGGCCTGTTTTGCACATAAGTTATTTATTTATTCATTTTTATTTGAACTGTCAGCAAAGCAAGCTCTTTCCTACATGGTAGCTCCAGATGAATTGGACTGAAGCTAGTATCATTCCAGGTCAACACAGTTTGCAGTCTTGGTGTGAAGGGAGTGCACAAACTATAGTTTCCCATTACTGTATATCTTAGTGACAGGTCTGAAAATTTAAAACAAGTTATATTTTTCAAGTTATTATATTAAAAAGGAGAAAGGTATATGCTGCTAGAAAAATGCAAAAAAATGCATTATGTAATTTGCACATAAAATAAAATGTATTCTCCTTACCATCTTTCTTTTGTTTAAAGGGCAGAAACAATCTTTAGTCTTTATTTCCAACCTGGTGCCCCCCTGACCTGAGAGCATAGAGGTAGAGTGAGGAAATGAATATATAAATAAACGGAATTTAATGATGACACAATTGGAAGAGCTGACTGTTGAAAGATGGAAGTGGGGCTAAGTGGTTATGCAACATCACAGTGGGACTTGAAAGGTTGACTTGTGAGACCGACAAGTCAGTCACTATGTTTGCATGTAGTAATAAGCCAGACTTCTGGAAAATCCTGCTTTACCATGACCATACTGCCTGCTGGTACATGGATGATGTTCCTGCCCACTTGGTTTCTCTTGCTAGCATGTCTGGTTTAGAGTTTATTTGCACCCTTTGTAAACCACAAGTGCAGATCAGAGTTGGTTCTTGCTTGTTGGTTCAGGAGCAGCAAACCAGAATGCTAGGTTCCAGTGGCTTCCTAAAGAGACTATTTGAGGTTTGTTTAACACAGGACTATTTATTTATGTATTTTTAGAAGTGCCAGGAAACCAGAGTAACTGCAGCAGATAGTGCTCTGAAAAGGAGCTGTGAAGAGAGGGGTTATCTCCTTTTTTCTATTGTGGCTGGAGACTGGGGAAAGTGTTGACATTTTCACTTCTGCGCATAACATCAAGAAGATTACATTGCTAAGGGATAATACAATTATCCTTCTGCCATTTTGGTACACCTTCTTTTGCCCTTTCCCTTCTTGGTGCTTTTCAAATGGCAGCTTTACAATAGGTTCCTGTGAACTGTACACAAGTTAGCTTATATGCAGTCTCTCCTCTTTGCTGCTTCCCTTGCTAGGTGAAACAGATAAAGCAATTGACCAGATCAGGGAACACAAATCAGAGCATCCTTGTACATTTGCAAATGGCTGACCAAACAACAACAATTACAAAGACGGTTGTGCAATTTTCAGAGAGTAAATAAAAATCCAGCCCAATTGCATTTCATTGGAGCTATGATTCTTTTTTCTTTTCTTTTCTTTTCTTTTCTTTTCTTTTCTTTTCTTTTCTTTTCTTTTCTTTTCTTTTCCTTTCCTTTCCTTTCCTTTCCTTTCCTTTCCTTTCCTTTCCTTTCCTTCCTTTCTTTCTTTCTTTCTTTCTTTCTTTCTTTCTTTCTTTCTTTCTTTCTTTTTTAGAAAACTTTGGTGAGGAAGAAGAGTTAGTGATCAGAGTAGGGAAGAGTGTCAGAATGGGTTCTGTTGCAAAGGACAGTGGGATGCATGCTAGAACAGGTTGGAGGACTAAGGGGGAAGGAAGGTGAGTACAATGCACAGTAAGACAATTGTCTGTTGGACTTTCTGTGGGCTGTTCAGTGACAGGGTTGTCAGTTCTTGACTGTATCACAGGATGGCTTAGTGAGATTTAGGTGCATGCCAGTTGAGTCTACCAGCAAATCATCTTTCTCAGTGTAGTAAGAATATGTACCTTCCTCTCTGAACCTTTGGCAAAAAATTGCTGGTAACCCCTCACCTACACAACTGCCACCTTCTTCCTATTCTTTTGCTTCATGTTGGTCCCCCGTTGACTGTCTAGCATTCTCCTAACAAAGTAGTGTATTTGTCATTGCTGTGAAGGCTGAATGATCCTCCTCCTGCTTAATCCATACCCAGGTTTCCTGATGACCTTGGGTTCTGCACAAGCTTCAGTAGCACCTTGCCTTCAAAGTCCTCCATGGGCTTCTCCCCCACCCACCCCCTTGCATAATTCCACTCTTCTGTCCCTTTGTAAAAACCAGTGTGGTGTGTTGGTTAGAGTGTTGGACTGGGGGCTCGGAAGATCTGGATCCTAGCTCCCACTTAGCCATGAAGCATACTGGTTGGCTTTGGGCCAGTCACACTCCCCCCCGCCTACCTCTCTGGGTTGTTATGAGGATAAACTAGAGCTGTGTTAAGGCACCTTGGGTTTCTCACAAGAGGAAGAAGGCAGGATATAAAAGCAATGGGATAATATTAGGCCCTTGTCTATGGCCCCTGCTTCAGTGTTCTCCACCACTGAGAGGTCTGCAGTCCTATCAGATGGCTCCTCTCTTTCTTGCTTCCTTCTCCTTTGCTCTTTTGTACTGCTTCTGAGAACTTCTGCCTTATACTGTCCTTTTTCTTATTTCCTTCAAATCCCATCTCGGGGTAGGGGAGCCATGATAGTCTGGTGCTGTGGCTGAATGTGTGTGGAGTCTGGTCTGTGGTGTTACAACACAGCTTTCAGCCCAGGGGACTCCATTTGACATGGTATTGGTAGCTGTAGGATTGCTTTGTATAGAAAGCTGAAGCTTTCTTAATCAGAGGAGAAAGACAGGGGAAAGCAGCATAATCTGTTAGCCGTCAGCCAAGCAAAGCTCAGTACAATTACTGACTCTTGCAAGGCCAGTTCAATTTATTCTCCAAACGTCTGTGCTCTCCCTCTTCCAGGATAGCCATCCAGACACATTAGTCATTCATTCCTAGTTGTTTAATAACCGTGACAGTCATTGATGTCCAAAGTGTAAATATGTATTAACACATTAGTTACGGGAATTCCATCATGTTTGCCTTCATGTTTCCGCAATGTTTGCCCACATACAACATTGTCAGAAGAATAGGAATTTTGTGCAAGTGCAGCCACCTGTAAAACTCTGTATTTCCCCCAAACCTACTGATGTTTCTGATTTGCAAATATGGCCAATATAAATAAACCGAAATTTATTTAATGCGTGTACTTCCCATCCTCTCACTCCTCTTTTACACTAACATCTTTCTCTATTTAGATTTTGGTAGGATGGCTGAGCTATCTTTGGGTGGAGACAAACCCATAGTTAAAAACACTTTGGAAGAGACTTTATTTTTCCATATCTTTTATCTTTCTTTTATCTCTAGTCAAGCAACAGGTTTTTGCTTTTAAAAGAACATAAAAGTCCTGTTTCCCAGAAGGATGCAGTGACTGTGAAGTCTACAAGCAGCCATTCCCTTTTATGAAATGCCTCCACTCTTTTGGGGGATGGGACAGGATCCTATTGCATTTCTCCAGCCTCTTTGTCTTGCTCCTGTAAACAATAGGATTCTAAAAAAGCGGCCTTGCTATAACTCTGAGACAGTGAAAGCCGGTATGGCACAGGGGCTGGAGTGTTGAACCAGGACTCAGGGGATCTACAGCCATTGACATTCACTGGGTGATTTTGGGTCAGCCATGGACACTCAGCCTAACCTATATACTTCTGGGTTGATGTTGTGAGAAGAAAACGGAGAAGAGGTCCTTGTAAGCTATCTTGTGTTTCTTGCAAGGCTGTGAAAGGCAGGGTATAAATGTGATGCCATCTTCATAATTTATTAAACTGTTTCGCTTGCGGTCTTTCCTGTGAGAAGTTATTGAACCAGTAAGTCTCTAATTAACTAGTTTTCTATTTTGTCTGAACAGGGAAACTATGGTTACCAGCTTCAGAACAAACCAGGATCTTAAACCAACTGCAAAACATGTTTTACGATCCGAGCTTGCTGTAAAGCTGCTAACCGTATTTTCCAGGTTTGGACAACATGGATAATTATGGTTAACTGGAGCATTCTTCTTTATTATCTGATTGGAAGGATGGCGTGAAGGGGGGCTGCCTGCATGCACAAAGGGATCACGTGCCAATGTCTTTTCTCCCTTTCCTTCAGAGTTAATCACAGTAACTATTCTTCTCATTATAGGGTTTTATTTTTTTTTTAAACGGTAAGCAAGGAAAACTGGCTGTAGATTACTGATTAAGCACTTTACAGGAATCAATAATAAAAGAAATAAGCTGCGTTAGCTTTCCTTAGAACTAGTCCATTAGTGCAATAACTCCCAGTGGAAAGTTGATTTCAAACTAATTACTCTCCTCTCCCTTCAGATAACTGGAATCCTACAAACCAAACTAAACTCTTAGGGTGGCGCCTTGTTTCTCAGAGTCAACCACCTAGAACATCTCACTGCTCAACCTTTGCCTCCTCTGCAACCAACCACTCACCCATGGTTCTGTCACTTCCATTTTTCCTACCTGCTGCTCTTCAGAAAGGTTCCAGTTTCCCACAGGTTCAAGGGTAGCTTGAACCTGTGGGAGTAGCTTAGCTACTCTCCTTCATGTTCCGTTATTTCTGTTCTTTCTGATCTTGGTTTTTCTCTCTCAAATTCCCCCTCCCACTTGTGGTCTGAATCAGGAAGTATTCCCATATCTTCTGTAGAGCTAGTGGGCTCAATCCCTAAATGGTATGTACATCAATCTACTAGGCCAAGATATTCATATCTGTCATTCTTTCAAGTAGTGTTTATGGCATAACTTGTGTTAATTTCAAACCTGGCAGCAGTTATACCATTTGCCAGTTTTCCCCAACCTGCTGTATTCCAGTTCTTTCAGCTTCAGCTCCAAGCAGTGTCAGACAATAATGCAAGCAGCCAGGACTGCTGAGAGTTGTAATCTAAAACGAGGATTTAAGTTTCAGGCAAGGATTTAAAATAAGCTTCAAATTAGGCTTAGAGTTAGAAAAAACTGAATCTCTGTGCAGGTCCAGGGGCCTGGATTAAACCTGGATTTTGAGACAGTGCAAGCAGTTACCTGAGGTTCTTTTTGTGTGGTCTCTGGGCAAGTTGTCTAGAAAGGGAAGCAGTTAACACTTTTTGTTAAGATCAGGGTTAGTTTCAGTTTGGGTTAGTAAAACCTGGATTCATGAACGGGTCCGGGGACCTGGAACTACCCTTGCTTGAGGAGACTGAGAAAGCAGTCCCCTAGAACAGAACAGCCTTTCTGTTGTCTTTCAGCATTCTGTCTGTCTGGAAAAAGATTTACAGCTTGGGGTTCAGGCTTAACTTGAGGGTTAACTTTAAGGTTAGGGTTAGTAAAACCTGGGTCCCTGTGCATGTGCTGGGTTTCAGCATTTTGCCTGTATGGAGAGAAATTTAGGGAATGGTTAGGGTTGAGCTTCATGCTAGTAAAAACTGTCTCTCTGTGCATGTACATGGGCCAACAAGGAGCCCTCCGCGTAATGCCTTTTTGCACTCTGCCCAGGTGAGGAGAGGTTTTACCTGTGTGATGGGTTTGGGATAAGTTTCAGGTTAAATTTCGTAAAACCTGAGTCCATGTGCCGTTCTAGGAACCTGTACTGTGTCTAGATTTTGGAACCAGAGTAAGTGGTCAACAAGAAAACCTGAATGCTGCGTTTCTACATTAAGAGGAATTTACTATTCAGACAGGGGTTAGGGTTAGGGTTTTGTTTCCCTGTGCAGGTCTCTGTCTTGGAGACAGAGTGAGTAGTCAACCAAATCACCTTGTGTCATATCTTTCAGCACATTTTTGGATAGGCAAAAGTTCAAGACTCATGCTAAGGTTATTTGTAAGCTTCTAGGTAGGGATAACAAACCTTACTTATTTTTTATTTTTATATCCTATCTTGTTTCCCATGGGGAATCCAAGAAGGCATACATAATTCCTCCTCTCCATCTTATCTCACAGCGATCATGTAAGATATGTTAAGCTGAGAGTCCATGACTTACCCAAAATCACCCAGTGAGTTTCATGGCTGAGTGGGGACTAGAACCCAAGTCCTAGTCCAGCTCTCTGGCTGTCCTGGGTTGCTTTACAGGATGCCCTATGCCAACAAACTATGGTTTGTTAACTATGAACAACCCACGTTTCACAACCCAACAAACAAACCACAGGTTCTTTTCATGGATAGTTAATGATTAACAAAGCCTGGTTTCTTTACACAGCTGGGTTCAGACAACACAATAACCCATGGTTCTACACCAAACCATATTCAACCCTTGAGTGTGGTTTATTGTGTTGGCTGAACCGCTGTGACTTTATATCCATTCATTTCAAGTAAGATAAAATGTGATCTGGCGCATGTGCCAAGCTTGCTTTACATTGAACATTTCTCCCACCACCGTGCACACACGTGTTGCCTCCTTATCCTCAACAAGAGAACTGATTTGTTGGCCCCATACAGACACTTGCAATATCTGAAGCTACCCCTCTCGGAGTACGTTGATGAGATTTGCTGGGTTAAGCAAAATTTCATCTTTTGTTTGTAGCTAACAAGTCAGTATAGGCAGACAAAAACAGGCACGGTAAACAAAGCCATTTGTTGAGTGACCCTCATTCTGCCCTTGCTCTGGGTTCAGAAATTGTAGGAAATGAATGAGTAATGATAAATAAAGCCTTAACAGAGAATGTTAAAGAGTCTCTTTTCGTGCTTTTCTATGTTGGGATTAGTCATTAGTATGATAGCAAGACACTAGGATAGAAAGTATATGTTAATTGAAAGCCCGTTGAACAAATTGATCAAGGAAAGATACAGGAAGATTGGAGAGAATGCATACAGGCCTGCTGAGTGCTCTGCGTATGTAATGCAACAAGCCCATACCTCTGCGAAGGATCAAAATTAAGAATTAGGAGTTTTCAGGTGGAAATTCAAATATTTTGAGAGTTCCAAAAGCAGAGTTAGTACTTAAATTAAAAATTTTCACCACCCAGGAACATAGGCAAATACAACAAAGATAAACTGTATGCCAGTTTATTGAAACCATCTTAAAAGAGTTTTGCTACTGTTTGGGAGCTATAAGTTATAGAAATTCCTCTGTTCATTGTTTTCAAGTGAAAATGATTTCCTAACAAGTATGGAATAAGGGTGATGTAGCAGTTAAGACAGCTGGGCTGGGAGGCACAGGTTCACATTCCCAGTTGGCCATGAATTTCACTGGATGACCTTAGGTCAGTTGCTGCCTGGGTTTACACAGTTGAAATGAGGCACAGTGGCTTGTTCTCAATTCTTCACACATGCCAGCCTCCACTTCCCTAGTGCTTTTCCTGCTGTAATGGCTTGTTTGTGAGAGAAACCATCTTCAACATATTTGGATTGAGTGGAGTTTTATTATTTGAGGGTTTTCTTCTCCTCAGACAAGCCAGCTCACTTTGGTTTGGGTAACATAACAAACCATGCCGGGGTGGGTATATAGGTTAATGGCACCACTGATTTAAACAAGCCACTGACAGGGTGTGCAAATTGTGCTAAGCTACTGGGTGAGGGATGGCTTACCATGTTATTTGAATTCCTTTGCTGGCCAGGAAATGGTTTATAAGCCATGCTGGGGAAACTTAACTTGGGAAATGACTCCAACTAGCCATGGCTTGCAGTGCAGTTTATGAAATCGCCCATGGCTTAGGGTGTGTGAACCTGGACAAAGTGGTCAAGCCAATGCCTGCACTGCAAGAAGCAGTTGCTGCTCTGGCCAAAAGGCACTCGCTGATGACAGCTGACAAAGGGCCAGAGCAGCATTTTGCACAGCTGCCGTCTGTTCTCCTGCCAAAGCTGAGAAATCCTGTTCTCCCACCAGTATCAGCAGGGCCATGGGAGGAAGCCTCCACTGCGTGCTTCCTGCAGAGCCCTGTTCTGGAGTTCAAGAGGTTGCATACAGTGGAGCAAGAGCTACCTGCCTTCGCCCCCTCTTGAGGAAGTTAGGCTGAGCAGCTGGATCCCACACGCTTCCACCATGTTGTGGTAATGAGCAATAATGAGCCTTGAGAGGAAGGCAAGCAGAGCGGCGAGGTGCTCTGTCCCCTCCCCCCCAACACCACTTGTGAGGGATCTGTTCCCTTTTTGTCACCAGTTTTGGGGGTGGGGTCACAATTCACCTGGCACTGATCTTGGAAGGCTAGTACCAGGCTGTGTTCTCCTTCCCACTGCCTGATGGAACCACCACTCAAGCAGAGCAGTTCCTGAATGAAATGAGCCTCAGGATTTCACCTTCTGCTGTTGCTGCCCTTCCAGCTATAGCTTGGGTGAAAATGAGCCCAAGGAAGGCAAGCAGCGTGACTTGGCACCCCACCACAATTCCCACCCTTCCCATCACTGCTTGATGCTGTTCGGAAGAAGGGAAAGCCGGAGAGGTCCAGGAGAATGTGCTGTCACTCTTGGGAAGGAGAAGGTGCACTGGGCAGCCAAGCAGGTTGCTTCCTACCTGGCTAATGGATCTCTCTGTTCCTTTGCTCTTATTTCTCCCCCAGTCCTTCATGAATGCACACAGCAGCTTTGTCTTGTCACTTTGCTTGTACGTTGCCTGGTTATGTTTTGGCAGCCCTTTGACAACTGAAACGTAGAAGGAGATTGACTAGGCAAGACTACACATTTCAGATGGCCGTTAGAGCATGTTTGTGAATGCAGCGGCGGTGGCAACCACATAGAATTATGACCCCAAATCTGCATTTTTGAGGATCTGTGGGGAAAAGGATTGAGGATTGAAAAGAAGCAGTAGCAGGAGTGAGGAGAGACAAGGGTGGAAGACAAGATGGGCTCTGCTGCAAAGCCCCATGGGATATATGCTGGAACCAGCTGGAGGCTTGAGGGGGAAGTTGTGAAAGAAGAACCCATGGAAATTCTGAACAGCTGTCAGATCCACTGTGGGCTGTTCAGCGTTCTGTGCCAACCCTACCTTGTGTGTTCTTTAGACATGTATAGATGATGTTCAATTTTGTTAATCTTTATGACCCTTCTGGGAACCTTTAATGAATTTAAAAGACACATTTTAAAGATGTTGAACTTTAAATAATTAGGTTGTCAAATGAGACTTGTGAAAATTAGCAACAAAAGATGTTTAAATGTAAAACAGAAATAGGAAATGAATGCTGGAGTGAAATGCTTTCCATAAAGAATTACTTAATAAAAAATAACTTGGAATGGAAAAGTGTTTATATATTAACGTTCAAATGCTTTCTTGGAAGCCAACGTGTCCCAGCTGAGTGTCTGGAAAACAGAACAAGAAAAAAACAGTTCTATCACATTGCCTGACTGTCAACAGTAACATTTACTCTTTTTGTTGAGATTAAACCATAAGGAGGAAACTTCTTAAACAGCCAAGTGAAAAATGTTCTAATGTAAATGCGTAAACAGTTGTGAATACTTCTGAAGCTATATACAAAACAAAGCCTAACAGGACATACTAGTTGGAAGTTGGACAAAAGAATACACACTTCATTCTGTTCCTTTTTGTTCAGCGCAATTCATATAGCCCCAATGGGGCCAGCGCAAGATGTCACACTGTCTGAAACAGTCAGATTCTGCCTCCTCACTCTCCCAGCATCTCCTGATGGCCAGTGGGCGCTTGCACAGTTCCTGGGGCCGTGTTCTCCCACAGAGCTGTCTTCCAGGAAGGAGGCTGGTGCTTGCTGTGGCAGGTAGCAAGGCCAGCTCTGGTGACCATGCTATGCTCCCTGATGTAGGAAAAGCAGCTATGTTTAGAATCTCTTAAATCATATTTCTCTTGTTATTAATACTGTTTTCTTTCCCACTGGTTATTTTTAGACTAGATTTCAATTTAACTGTATTATTTCTTCCCATTTTTAATTCACTGTTTTCATCTTTGTTTATATCTACAAAGTCAGAATGTGTCAAAAAAAAAAAAAAAGAACTCCATGAAATCCTTGTTGCAAACTCGGACAATTCAAGGAAATCCATGAAAGGTTAATTAAGAATACTTTGGTCTGCTTCTATTGGAGACTGAATGGGATTTGATTTTGCCCTCTCTGAGCAGTTTGTTGGGAAGTGAGGATAAAATTACAATCATTGTCTGAGGTGGTCCCAGAAGAACATGATCCAAGCTAAGAAAGGCAAAGAGGGAACAGTAGGTTGACATGAGCCTACAAAAGAGCTGATGGAAAAACAAATAGGAACAAATAAAGAAGAAAATCTGGCACTTGAATTGTCTAGGGATAGGTTGCAATTATTCCAAATTATTCCAAATCCTGTTGTTACTCAGTTCTTTTGGCTCAGAAGTACAGTGGTATCTTGGCTCATGAACTTAATCTGTTCCAGGACTCTGGTCGTGACCCAAATTGATCATGAGCCAAGTTAAATTTCCCCATAAGGTTCAATGTAAATAAGGTTAATCTGTAACTATTTTTTTTAATAAGAAAAATGTGAAGCAGAGTGACAAAGAACAACAAAGATTGCGGCATCTCCCCCCCACCCCGAGCACGAGCACAGCCATCTCCCAGCCCCCCCAGCACAACTGCGATTGCACCCGTCATCCCTGGACACACCGTCATCCCAGCGCACTGGGGGGGAGAAACGGGCGCTAATGTGGTGGGGAGAGACTGGTGCGATCGTGCTGGGGATGGAGATGGCCGAGATTGCGGTTGCGCTCCTGCAGGAAAGACAGGTGTGATCTCGGTCATCTCACCCCCCCCCCCCGCCCTCAGCATGACTGTGATCATCTCCTCAGTCCGGGTGGTGGGGTGGGAGATGGCCGCAATCACAGTCGCCACCCAATGCGGAGTTTGTGACCTGAGTCAAAATTTTTATGAAATTTTTGTTCGCAACCCAATTTGGTCATGAACTGAGGCATTCGTGAGCCGAGGTACCACTGTATAGTTATGCTTTTTCCAGTGAACCCATTTGATGTCATGCTACAAGTTTCTGGGTTGTTTTAACAGCGATTGCCCATGGACTGTTGTTGGGTGAAATCTTGGTGGTCTCACCCATAAACAACCCAGAGTTTGCACTAACAAAAGCCCATACTTTAACTTGTTTCCAGTAATTCCTGGGTTAAAGAATTCAGGGATAGTAGCAGTAGACACTACCTGTGTGCCATGATTCATTTATTATTGTTTGACAGGTATTTGTGAATATTTAGGGAAAGGCAGAGCTGAACCTAGCCTAACTTATAATTTCTAACCTGAGAGTAAAATATCTTATTTACATAATTTATTTTGACTACCATATATAGTTTTATGTTTTGCTTTTTACTCAATTGAAAATTTGGTGAAGGATTCTGATTGGTGAAATGAATATTAATGTTTCAATTTTCTTGTTGAAACACCTTCATGCCATCATTCCAATTCTTCTCATGTCACCATTATGATGAATATTCATAACTTGCAAAATTCTCATTATCTTATCATGAGTTACTTTAGCTAGTAGTTCAACAGCTGCAGGGAGGTGGGGGAAAGAATCCTGACTTTTATTGAAGAAATCCCTTGTGTTTGCCATGGAAAATGTTTGAAAAAGTGACTGCAACCTATGCTGATAATGCAGAAACCATATGGCAAGTAGCAATTTGAAAAGAAAGAATAAGCAACTATGAATGCTGGCGGAGGATGTGTGTGCTTTAAGAAATTATAATAAATTTCAGACTGATGATTTGCTTTTTCTTTTGTCTCCTGGTTTCCTGCTTCCCAGGTTTTTGTTTTTGTTTTTTAAGAGCAGAATTTCCAAACAGTTCAAAAAACCCCTTAGAGGTGGTGGAATGGAATAAAGGAAATGGGCCAGCACCATGGTGGGCCCACTCAGTCCATCCCATTCAGATTGTTTTGTGTTTTAAAGAATGGTCAGGTGATTGCAGTAACTGCACAAAAAGGAGCCACCAAAAGTGTGTGTTAGGTTAGTAGCTGCCCTTTCTGGGGTAGTGAAGGCCTGGAGAAATGTTGAAAATGAGGAGGAACTGAAAGTGGTCGTTCAACACTCAAAGTCTAGAGGATTGCAAGTTGGCAGCTAACTCTTTAATTCTGTGGGAGAAGCAGAATTAAATAGATGCTTTAAAGAGAAAGAGAAACAACCAGCTATCTAAAAACCCCTCAGGACTTTGCTGAAAATCCCTAGGATTTTCTGGCAGTCAAATGTAGCTGTAGTAATAGACCTTTCCACCCCTAGCATTCAGGCTTTGTCATCTGTGTTAAATGGTGTCTTTATTAAGGTGCTAATATTTCACCAAGAGTTATTTGTAAAAGCAAGGAGTGTGTGATAGCTTACTTTCAAGGTAAAGGATAGAGAAAGTTATTTGTCTGTTAGTGCTGAATGTTATCAGTAAGCCTTTTGTCTTCCTGTTGCTGTTGAATTGTCTTTTATTAAGTAGCATTTCTTTTAGGCAAAACAGAATACACCCTGCCAGTTCCCTTTTTATGTTTGTATAATGCAAATAACCCTAACTGATCATTTTGCATCTAGTCCCACTTAGCTGAAGGCTTAGAGTGTGGACTAAACAGTTCATGAATGCCCTCTTTCCTCCTAGTTTCAACACACTGTCCACTATAATTTCTGAGCTAAAATTGATGCCATCCATGCTCTTGACTGAATGGAAAGCACCCCATCTGTGATAGGTGTCCTCCTTAAAATACAGTGAGGATCTTCCCTCAGTTTTTTTAACTTCTCTCAGGCTTCATTCAGCTGCCCTTCTGTTATTCATGCTGCACAGGCATAAGCTCTCTGTTCTTTCTATGCAGCCCTTTCCCCATTCATATGCACACATTCCCTTTATCCTTTTCTCTGGCAGACAAATCTTGCTTTAAATCACAGCTCCAGGTGTTTTGCAGGGCAGTTTTCAGCAGCCAGCAACTCTAGACCCCTTTCTATTCTATACATAGATTTAGTGATTTAGCCGCACAGCTTATTGAAAGAACTGGTTGGACAGGTCACACAGGTTCCCTACCAGATAATGAGCAGCAGCAGATCTGATATTCCTGGTTGGAGGCTTTTGAAAGTATTTCCCCCAACTCTAGTCAGAGTAGCATTGCTAGAGGGAGAATAGATCAGTGGACTAACTTCCAGGTGAACTTGGAAGTATGGTTAGGATTAGGCTGCTGAAATGGTAATGATGGTAATTCCGTGTTTGGTAGACTTCATGGCCTACCCAGTAGGTCAGTATTATCATTACCCCAAATTGCAGTGGAGGCTGGAGGGAGTGGAGCTGAGAGAGCACGTCTAAAGCCACCCGGGAGAATTTTGACAGTGGCGAGGATAGAGCCAGGGACTTCTGGTCTGTCTTTCAGCCACCGTACGAAGAGTGCAATTCAGTACAGAGAAGAACATGTAGTTGCTTATGAATGCATACGGAATGAAGAGTGGATGCTGGTTAAATAATACCTAGGATCAGACTATATGCAGACAATGATAACAATGCAACACAGTTTCTTTTCCTTTATTACTACATTTGTAGCTTGCCTTTCTTCCTCAAAGGAACTTTTGGTAGTGCTTATGATCTTCCTTCTCTCCATTTTATCCTCTCAACAACCTTGTGAGGTAGATTAGTCTGAGAGTTGGTGACCGGCTGAAAGTCACACATAATAATGTATAGGGATGAGTACACTGTAAACCACTGGATACATGAAATTATAGGAATTACAGCACTGTAAACACATTGCTTCTTGAGCAAAACATCTGGATTAAGACCTCATCACTTTTTGCCATGACAGTTTTCTTCTCTTTGGTCATTTTTGCACTGGGTCTCAACTCTATTAACACTCTGCTGCAAATTCCCTCTCATTGACCGCCAGCGGCACCCCTCCGCAATCCAGCATTGTTCTCTTCCATACACTTGGACAGGCATGTAGTCCTGCCTTTATTTTTGGCTTCTTTGTGTGGCTCCTTACAATCCCTGTATTCAGTCTGCCTTAAATCATGCTGCTGCTTCTTGTACAATATTGGTGTTATGCTCTCTGTACCCTTAGCAAAAGCCCTGAGGACTCTCCTAACCTGCTGCACTCTAGGTTTTTTTTTCCATCTTGCTCCCTTAATCTTTTATCCAACCTTCTGAAAAATCATTCACCTGTTGTCACCATGATCCAGTGGCCCTCCTTTGTTTAATCCCTGCAGCAGCAGCAGCCTATCCACTGTGTGTCTGGTTATGTCTAGTTATAACCCTGTCCATGTCATTGCTCAACCACTCTCCATTGTTCCCTCAAAAATCATTGTCTTTTCCTGCCTATTGTGCCTTACACTGCTTCCTATAACAGTTGCATGATTGCATTTCATTCCATTTCTAACTTCACCGCTTTCATAAAACCTGTGGCACAATCATCTAGTTCCTATTCCATGTGACAGATAACCCTTTAACCAAGCTGAAGGGTGCTTAACTGGAACAATGACATTTTTAACCTGTTGGCGCCTGCCTCCACTTCTTTTTCATATGTTGGATTTTAGATTGTAAAATCCTTGGGCAGGCACCTGTCCTCTTGTGTTCTGTAAAGTACAACACTTGCTGATGTTGCTGTATTAATAAAGCACAGAAACACTCTTTCTGTTGGAATGAGCAAACTTTGGAAAAAGATTGATAACTGATCTACAAGTTGCAACACTTCTTAGGTTGTCTTTAGAGGGGAAATGCATAAAGGTCACCATGGCAGGAATTGAAAGACTCTAACAGATACTCAATAGTAGCAGGAATATCTGATATATGTGCCTTTTATGGAAGAAGTGCTTCTACAATCTTTGGGTGAGAAGTGAGCACAATGATACCAGTTTTCATCCTATGCTCCACTGTGATGTTTGCAGACTGGCTGAAGGTGAATGAACTGCACATTCCATAGCACTTTGTGCACTGAAAAATCAATCCAAAAATGGTCCTTAAAATGTTTTGGCCTATATATCTGGTATACTTCTGTTCTTTGCGGTTTAGATTGTAAGTGCTTGCAGACATTAATATTTAAAGTACAGACAGACCACAATTCAGTTAGTGGTGCTTACTAAATAGCATCACTAAATCTATTGCAGTGCCTTCTTTCTCCTCTCTCAAAGGAAATTGATCGCTTGCTTGAATGAAGTATGCAGGGACCTCCTAGGCTTTCTGAGGGAGTGAATGCTTGTGTGTGAGACTCACAATTCTTGGGGACTCGGGATATTTCAACTGATGGATCTCCCAGCAGCACTGGAAAGCAAATAGAATGGACCACTGTGCAGGAGGGAGAAACCGAGCTCCTATACTATTCAAATTATGAGCTTGCATTCTCCACTAACACAACAAGAGATCAGGCAGCTGGTATCTATTGCTGTGTGTTGGTTGCCTGATTTGTGGACTTGGGGCAATGTGCTCCCAGTCCTTTTCAGACCTCAGGTTAAAAGGGGTAATTTGGCTGCCTGATTAGCCACTACAATTCTGAGTGGACAGTACTGGGTTTGATGTCTAACCTAGTAAAAGGAAACTTCCTATGCCTCACTCTCAGTAGTTCAGAAATTACAGAGTAAATCTGTTTTCCTGCATAGAAATTATGAATTTTTCCTACATACCTGCATGGTTCTGGGGGCAAAGTAAGAAATGAGTAGAAACGCTAACTTTTGGAAAGGGGCAGGTTTTTTATGGAAGCTTCAGCAGCCTGTGTTCTTCCAGAAACATGTCCTCCTGATTGTTTTATCTTGGCTCAGAAATGCTGAATCCCTGTTGCACAAGTTGTGGTGTTTGCCAACAGAATTGACAAAACCAGCCATGTATCACTGTTGTATACTGCCCTAAATTAATGCAGAAACAAAATAGAACTTGTAATGCCGTCCTGAAAATGTCAGATTCCTTGCGTTGGGGGCAAAATCAGCACGGCAACATACAGGATAGTATGATTCTGTTATTTTGTGATTGTGCTAGATAGTATTCTTAAAAGTAGACTACCTAAATATTTTTACTGTTTGAAGTTTTCAGGAGTGACACAGAGTCTGTGATTTATGTTCTGAATCAGAGATGTACAAATCAGCAAAACCTGAGCATATTGAGTTCCTCCAAGATTCCATTCCACCTTGAAGTTCATTGCAACTTTGTATCAAACTGTGAGCTGTGCTTTTTTCCTTTTTGTAAGGAAAAAAATTAGTTGCGCACCCATTAAAATGTATTTTCCCAGTAATACAAGTATGTCTTTGTATTTTGAAAAATTACATTTTTCAGGCACCTTTTTCAAATGTATGCTCCTTTGTTTGTCCATGCAGTAGAAAGGTAAACTTCAACTGCAGATCACGTTCAGGTCTCTGTTTGATTCCAGGAGGTGTAAACTGGGTAAATTCTAATCAAAAGCAAGCAAACAAACACATTTCTCATACATTCCTATTCTAAATTGTCCCTTGTGGTGACTTTTCTAGCTTTTGTAATTGTAAATTGTCTCTTGCGGTAACTTTTCTAGCTTTTGTAATCCCCTTGTAGCCTCCCATTAATGCACAGAAAATGATACATCGGTTGTAGCAGTGCTTTTTAAAATCTTTCTGAATTAGATGGTCAGGCAGATTCCTGACCTTTGTGGCTAACTCAGTGCATGCATTAGTAATTAAGCTGTAGAGGGTGGGGATTTAGGCATATAGTGTATATTATTATACTTTGTCCCAAAGGCCTTACTGTTATGGGAATTTCAGTGGAAGTGAAATATGGTAGACCAGAGAGTAGAAAGAATGAGGCAGCCCTCCCCACCTTTTGCTTTTAAAACAAATGTTGCTTTCTTCTCTTCAAACATAGAAGTCCTTTTTCAGATACTTCAGAAAAGGTGCTAGGCAAGGAGGTGCTTGAGGTGCTATGTAAGTATATGCATCAGTGTCAAAGGTTCAAAGGTTATTCATCATGAAATAAGGATGAGTTTTTAATTTTTAGAATGGGGCTGTATATTCATGCTTTTTGAGGGGTGGGGTGAATTCCATTAATCCATTCACAATGTCAGGTTCTTCCAGAGGTTTTCATAAGATTATTGGGCAGTTTTTCTATCTAGAAAGACATTATCACAGATGCTTGGTTTTACAGTTCTCCACCATGACTTTGTGTCTGTAGAGATCACATACTTCTTCTTCACAGCAAGAATGTTATAAAATAAACATACAGAGTTGAGATAAAGACCTTAATCCCATTACTTCTTTGAAAATCTATGTACACAGAATCAACCCCTTACCTCTTAAGAGCTAAGTTTCAAAAAAATTCAGTGAACAGAATAGATCTGCACAAGAAGCTAAGTGTGCAAAGGGAGGGGCAGGCATTAAAAATAAAGTGAAACCTGTTGAGCAGAATACTCCACAAATCTTTAGATCTGTTTGTATATAGCCTGGGGTTTATCATACCATTTTTTCCCTGGAGGAGAATACCTATAATGGCAGCAGGCCATAAAAGAGACCCAGTTTGGGAATGTTTTAATGACGTTCTTCTACCTATGAGTAAGGCATTCATGCGTGCAAACCCATGATTTAGGTCAAGACTTACTGACTAGTGATTTAAATCATGATTTAAATCCACCCTACAATGCAGCCATAATTAAGTATTTCTAAAGTCAGCTGACTTCCAACAGAAGAAAGTTAAAGATGTGCTTAACTCACCCACTGAGGATCATTTTACAGTTGAATATAACACAAATTGAAAGCCATACATTTCAAAAAATAGAGATGCACAGAGGATGTGCCTTTGTGTGCACATGTGGTTTTGTGTGTGTTTTAAGCCAATTATTTTACCTTAATTTTGCACTCTTATACAATATTTTTAAAACTATGCTTAAATGTAAAAAAAAAAAAATAGCATGGGATAAATTAAGCACCTGACTCTACTTGGATCCTGATTCTAAGAGATGCATTTACTGTATCACAGTCAAAACAACTTCTCTGAAGAAGGGCCTCTGTATTCAAGCTCAGTAGAATTCACTCTTAAAGGTGACCTTAAAATAATTTAAAATAAATAAAATAAATTACACATTATCCTAACTACACCACACTACAGTACAGTACCAGCAGAGGGAAGTGAAAAGGCACTCCTGTAACTTACCATTCAGTATGACTCAGGAAAACGATGCAAGCCACATGCAGCAGGTTAACAGTTGGCCTTGTTATCAGTTCTCCTGAACAGAGATACAGCTGTTTGCTTGACTGTGCAAATGCAGCAGCAGCAGCAGCAGCTGGCAGCTACAGCTTGAGCCTAAATGCTACGCTCCTGCTTCTCGATCTGTATTAGCCTTTCCACTAGCAGACTACTTTGTGGATCTGGTGTATTGCCTGAAACAATGACAAGGTCTTCTCAGGCTGCCTGCATCTGCTGGTGGGTAACACTGAGCCCTGAACCTTGGTATCTATTGAAGACCACAGCCAACTCCCAATGCAGCTTCTTCCACAGACTTGGCTGCCTCCAAGCTACACATGTTTCTGAAAATTCCATGCATAACATAAACTCAGAGTGGGTGGTTGAGTTTCAGGGAAAACTACTGAATGCCCAAAAGGGAGCACACAAACACATACTGCAGAAATGACAAAACTGTGCTATCGAATACGTCCTGCATTTATGTGCACCTTGAGCTACTCTGGCAGAATGACAAATACTGTAAGACAAATACTGAAAGGTTCCTCATTCTGTAAATTGGTCGTGTCTGTTCTGCCTGCAGTAGCTGAGTAGGATAGAGAACAATAGAACAATTATGTTTTGTGCCTTTGGATTAAGATGATAATAGAATAAGAAAGTAATCCATTACCCTTGCCAGTTTACCAGAAAATTATATTGGGATTTTTGTTGCAGAAAAAAGCGTTGTAGCACATGCAAAATCAGCAATGACGGAACAGTCAGTCCAGACTCTCCACAGATAAAGTCCTATATACTCTCTGGCATGAGAAATGGGCTACAGCAAAAATGTTAAAACACGAATGGTTTGCTATGGTCACAGTTACAATCTCCTCCTAGAAAAATGCCACTTCAGAATATCCCCTAAACCTGCAGGGCACAGCACCCTGGAGGGTATGGAGGGTTCCGCCTCTACCCTCCCATGTTGTTGGCTGGACCATTCCCAAAACAAGCAACCTGTCTGGTTGGGTAGACGATTAAATAGAACACTACACACAGCATTTCACTTGTACCATGATGATGTCAGCCAACACTGTATATATTCTAAGAAATGTTAAATTTACTGCTTTATTTGTTTTGTTTCTTACATTTGTTTATAAGAAATTTGTTTCTTACATAGATAACTATCCTTAGCCTTTTCCTCAAAAACATTTTATTTAAAAAATCCAATTTAAATCAAAATATGATTTAAATTTTAAAAATCATTTTTTAGTCAATGATTTTTATCCACCCTGCTGCACTGTACCCTAAGTCTTTAAACAGGCGGCAGCATGCTAGGAGCAAGTAGAACGTTTTTCTGGTTAAACATGCATCGCAACCTAAGGCTATGATCTTGTGTACACATTTACCTGAGAGTAAGCACCATTTGATTCAGTGAAACTTATGTCTACTAGGAAGTAAGTTTTGAGTTGTAAAATCCTTCATGTTGGAGTTAAAGAATAGTCTTTTGACTACTCAGAAGCAAGTCCAATTACTTCGTGAGGCATATCCCAGGTGAGTGTATGCAGGGCTGTGTTTTTAGTCAGTGTGGGCAATTCGTGTGGCCCTCTGGATGATAGTGGACTTCAATTGCCATAGCTCCAGCCAGCATCTTGTACAATCAGGGATGATGGAAGTAGAAGCCCAAGCATCCTCACTTCAAGTCTTTTAGCTATTGGGTGGTATAGAAACAAACATAACGCACTGGTTGAGCCAGTCTTCCCCATACTGGTACCATCCATGCATCAACAACGCCGGAGAGCATCAAGTTGGGGAAGGCCATGTTATGCTATTACGCGTAGTTAGGAGAAGTTGAAATATTACCTTTGACGTGTAATCATTATCAGCCTTCCACCACCTGGTGACCTTCAGAGGCATTTGGACCACAGCTCCCAGAATTTCCATTCCGTAGGGCCATTGACTGGGAATTCTGGGTGTTGAAGTCCAAACATGATTGTTATTGTTTGGTGCCTTCTCACTTCACAACTTCAATTATTATCCCATGTTTATGTGCTATTTCAAAAATACTTTTGAGGGATTAATTCTAGGTAACAACATTTGAATCTAGGTTGGGTGGTGAGTGAGGTTCAGAGATGATAATGCCTGGCCAAGTCAGCTTTTAATCACCATGGTGGGAAATAACTCTTTCAAAAACAAGGTTAAAACCAAACATTTTATGGTATTTATAATTCTATTTTACTGGCTGTTTTTGGAAAGTGGCTCAGCAAGTTCTTCAGTGCTGTAATTACATACAAAGACAGGCTGTCGTTTTAATCAGTCTGCATAGACACAGCCGCATCCGGTTTCATAAGCTGCAGTTGCATTTCAGCCAGCCTATTTCTTGGTTGGACTTGGGTAGTGTTATGAACACTCTTTCCTTTCCGTCGGAAGAGAAAAATATTCCAGGCATGCAGAGAGTTCTTTTTAAAACTTTATTGCAATGAAGGGAACAGAAAAGAATGGTTTCCTTCCCATTTTCCAGTTCACCTGAGCACATGTTCACCCCCCCCCCCTTTTGAACCCTGCTCCTGGCCGCTTGTTCCCTCTCCTTTCCCCTTATTGGTTAGGGTACTGAGAGTTACATTCTTTCCATCCGCCTACTCTGAGCTGCCCCAACACCAGCCCTTCTTCCCAATCCAGCCCTGCCCCTGGTGGGCTACAATAGGCCCATTTTGTTCTGCCCAGTTTGTCAATAAATAATCAGGAAGTATTTGGCCCTCCTGCCTATGTGCCTGTTTCCCCATACCTTGTGCTATCTGATTTTGGCCCCTCCCCTCCTTTGGGCTAAGTAATTTGCTTTGTTACCTTTTTAACTCTCTTTACTCCCTTGTTTCAAATCACCTATCAGTAGGAGGGGTATGGAGAAGTCAGAAGGTGGCTGCTTAGTATTCGTAGGTGTATTTGCATGAAGAAGCAGGTGTGTACGTAGGTGCATTCTTGCATTTCCTTAATGTGGTAGACACAGCAAGCAGCTTCTTCCTGTTCAAAAAATAAGTGCCATTCATCGCTCCAGTCCAAATACCTTCTTTGCTTTCTTCCTTGTTCCTTGGGTTGTGCAACCCCTTTGTGCAAATGCCTTACATCTTTATTTGATAAATGATTTTCTCAACATCTTTTAAAAAAGAAGCTTAAACACTTTTAAAAGCACAGTTTTCTTGACACTTAACTGTCCTAGGAAGTAGAGGAGATGATGGCTTTGATACAGACATAGCAGTGCCAATTCTACTGCAGGCAAGTTTCCGCCAAGCTCTTTTTGGAGGAGAAGATAGTTTATATTTGTTTCTGTTTCATGTATATTCCACCTTTGCTCCAAGCTGCAAAGATGGGAGATATCTGCATACTAACTAGTTCTGCTTTTCCACCCTCAGTTTTTGTTATGTCTTCTATGAGAACATGAGGCTTAGGAGTTAAATTCCTTCACCCTCAGTAGCTCTTCCGCTATTAGTAACCCATTCACTTTTTGCTTAGCAGATCATCAACTTTATGTAGAAAATAAAAGGCACAGCTTTGAAGTTTTGATATGCTTCACTTTGGTATTTTCTCCTTGCAGTGTCAGTATGTCTAAAACAATCCTCTTGTGATTTTAACTAACAATCCACTTAGAGGCACTCTTGAACCTGGCTATAGCTTTCCTAACCACCAGTAGCTTAGGCCTCATTCGTGTATACAAAAGAGCAAGATGGTTTTGGCTTGGAGTATTGTATCAAGATAGCTCCTCACAGCAAGCAGCAAAGTGCTTCAGCTATGCCTTACCATCCTACATACCAGGGTAGAAGGTGTCTTTTCTTTGTCTTGCTTGGGCTTGATTGAACAGCAGAGTGGGAGGCGCTTTCATGGAAGCAGCACTGAAAGGAGAGGCACTTCAGACAACCTGCAGCCATACTTGGCCATATAGACTTGTGTGTTCAAGCAGCAACCCCATTCCCTTCTGGTTACCCCTGATGGAGTACTGAAAAACCCTCTTGCAAAATGTGAATGTTCCTGGATATTTAAAAAATCAAGTAATTTCATTTATTTAAGCGTTTTAGTCCAAGCCACATAAAAGAAATGTCTCTAGGTGTTTTAAAGTAATGAAAAAAGAGAAATAAAATAATAACAAAGGCAATATAAAGCTAAGAAACTTGCCAACAGAACAGAAAATACAACATCAAATTCAAAGACTGAGATAATAAAAGCGTATGTACAAAAATAAAAAATACCTCAATATTATGAATTTTTTAAAAAAGAGAAAGACCAGGAGGACCAAAAGTCACATTTTGGTACTGGAAAGATAGTTATGTGTGCACCAGACAGATTTCCTTGGGAGAATTGGAGAATCTTTCCTGAAAGCCATTCTCTCATTGCAACCTTCAAGCCTCAGAACGTGTGGGCAGTTATAAATTACCTTAAGGTGCAGGCAAGAATGGACAGAGGCACACCCAGGTGAGCCTGCATTTGAGCAGTCAGATCTTTCATATCTGCTATAAGAGGTGATATCCACCTTAGATAAGACACACACCTGTTCATAGCAAATCCAAAAAGCTCTTTTCCTCCATTTCTCTCTTCTTGTGCAGGATAAATCAGAGTTCATTGATGCCTATATATTGCATTGCATGTATGAATGCTATATATGATCCTGGCAGATGCAGATCCTAACAGCTTTTACTTCTTGCATGAAGTTGTAGAGGTAGTGTGTCTCTGGACCTCCAGTTCCTGGACACGTAAGTGGGAAAGTGCTATTGCACCCGTGTCCTGCTTGTGAGCTTCCCATTGAGCACCTGGCTAGCCAAGACAAGGACAGGCAGGCAGTGTGCGGCATATGGAGTTGGGAACTACAACTGGGCCAAAATATTGCTGCAAGACCATTAACTGGGAGTGTTTGGGAATAAAATGACTGCTTCGTTGGCTTTATTGGCTCCCAGCCCATTTCTGAGCTGATAAAAAGCCTTAAATGGCTTGGGGCAGCTTGTTTGAAAGACTGCTTTCTCCCAAATGGATCTACCACAAAGAGACTATTTCTTAGTAAGGGCAGGGGTTGACCCTGGCCATTACCCTCTGCCCAAGTTCTGCTGCCTCTCTCTGCAGTCTCCCAAGCAAGCATCAAGTTACTTGCCCTTGTTTCCTATTCCATTCCAGTTGCATAGAAGGAAGCTCTGTTGTTCACATACATTCTCTGAACTTGCCATTTCTAGGGGAGACAAATACCCCTTTCAAAATATTGCATCCAGGATGGTATCCTGCCTTTACCAAGGTTATTTTAGGATCATCACAGTAAGTATAAGCATTGACTTTTAATGATCGTATTTCTGACCAATGTATTACTGCATTTTCAAGGTTCTCAAATCTCAATGTTGTTGTTGGTCGCGAAGTTGTGTCCGACCCATTGCGACCCCATGGACAACATTCCTCCAGGCCTTCATGTCTTCCACTATCCTCTGGAGTCCACTTAAGCTCACGCCGACTGCTTCAGTGACTCCATCCAGCCACCTCATTCTCTGCCGTCCCCTTCTTCTTTTGCCATCTATTGTTCCCAGCATTAGACTCTTCTCCAGGGAGTCCTTCTTTCTCATTGGGTGCCAAAGTATTTGAGTTTCATCTTCAGTATCTGGCCTTCTAAAGAGCACTCAGGGTTGATCTCCTCTTGGACTGACCAGTTTGATCACCTTGTGGTCCAAGGGACTCGCAGGAGTCTCCGCCAGCACCACAATTCAAAGGCCTCAATCCTTTGGCACTCAGCCTTCCTTATGGTCCAGCTTTCACAGCCATACATTGCAACTGGGAAAACCATAGCCTTGACTATACGCACTTTTGTTGGCAGGGTGATGTCTCTGCTTTTTAGTATGCTGTCTCGATTTGCCATAGCTTTCCTCCCCAGGAGTTAAGCGTCTTTTAATTTCTTGGCTGCAGTCCCTGTCTGCAGTGATCTTGGAGCCCAGGAAAATAAAATCTGTCACTACCTCCATTTCTTCCCCATCTATTTGCCAGGAAGTGAGAGGACCGGATGCCATTACTTTAGTTTTCTTGATGTTGAGTTTCAAGCCAACTTTTGCACTCTCCTCCTTCACCCGCATCAAGAGGCTCTTTAGTTCCTCTTCACTTTCTGCCATGAGAGTGGTATCATCTGCATATCTGAGGCTGTTGACATTTCTCCAGCAATCTTAATTCCAACTGGTGATTCATCCAGTCCCGCCTTTCTCATCGTGTGCTCTGCATATAAGTTAAATAAGCAGGGCGACAGTATACAGCCTTGCCGAACTCTTTTCTCAAATTTGAACCAATCAGTGGTTCCGTGTCCAGTTCTCACTGTTGCTTCTTGACCAGCATACAGGTTTCTCAAGAGACAAATAAGATGGTCTGGTACTCCCATCTCTTTAAGAACTTGCCACAATTTGTTGTGATCCACACAATCAAAGGCTTTAGCATAGTTAATGAAGCAGAAGTAGATGTTGTTCTGGAACTCCCTAGCTTTCTCCATGATCCAGTGTATGTTGGCAATTTGATCTCTAGTTCCTCTTTCTCTTCGAAATCCTGCCTGTATTTCTGGTAGTTCTCGGTCCACATACTGCTGGAGCCTAGCTTGTAGGATTCTGAGCATCGCTTTGCTAGAATGTGAAATGAGTGCAATGGTGCGGTAGTTTGAACATTCTTTGGCATTGCCCTTCTTTGGAATCGGAATGTAAACTGACCTTTTCCAATCCTGCTGCCACTGTTGAGTTTTCCAAATTTGCTGGCATATTGAGTGTAGCACTTCTACTGCATCATCTGTTAAGAGTTTGAATAGCTCAGGTGGAATATTGTCACCTCCACTAGCTTTGTTGTTGCTCAGACTTCCTAAGGCCCATTTGACTTCACATTCCAGGATGTCTGGCTCGAGGTCAGTGACCACCCCATCATGGTTATCCGGGATGTTAAGCTCTTTCTTGTATAGTTCTTCTGTGTAATCTTGCCACCTCTTCTTAATCAATTCTGCCTCTGTTAGATCCCTGCCATTTTTGTCCTTTATCATGCCCATCTTTGCAAGAAATGTTCCCTTCATATCTCCAATTTTCTTGAAGAGATATCTGGTCCTCCCTATTCTATTGTTTTCTTCTATTTCTTTACACTGTTCATTTAAGAAGGCATTCTTACCTCTTCTAGCTATTCTCTGGAATTCTGCATTCAGTTGGGTGTATCTTTCTTTTTCTCCCTTGCCTTTTGCTTCCCTTCTTTCCTCAGCTATTTGTAAAGCTTCCTCAGACAGAGATCATTCTGTCATTTTGGAGATTGTATCCCAGTACTGCTTTTCCTACTCTTTTATTGACTATGAGGGCTACTCCATTTCTTCTGAGGGATTCTTGCACAGTAGTATACTTGATGGTCATCTGAATTAAATCCCCCCATTTCTGTCCATTTTAGTTCACTGATTCCTAAGATGTTGATGTTCAGTCTTGTCATCTCTTGTTTGACCACATCCAGCTTGCCTTGATTCATAGATCCTACAATTCCAGGTTCCTATGGAGTATAGATCTGTGCAGCATCGGACTCTCCTTTCATCACCAGATGCATCGGCAACTGGGTGTCATTTCAGCTTTGACCCAGTCACTTCATTCTTTCTGGCGCTACTAGTACTAGCCCTCTGCTCTTTCCCAGTAGCATATTGGACACCTTCCGACCTGAGGGGCTCATCTTCCAGCGTCATATCTTTTGGTACTGTCCATGGGGTTTTCATGGCAAAGATACTGGAGTGGGTTGCCATTTCCTTCTCCAGTGGATCACGTTTTGTCAGAGCTCTCTGCCATGACCTGTCCATCTTGGGTGGCCCTGCACGGCATAGCTCATAGCTTCATTGAGTTACTCAAGACCCTTCACCACAACAAGGCAGTGATCCATGAAGGAGCAAATCTCAAAACTTGCAAGCAAAAGATATTTTGTAGTCTGCAAAGTTCATAAAAAAATGTTTGAACACACAACATTGGGAATTATCCATTTGGATAAGTTACCCCCAACATGTTGCCTGTAACTCTTGGTAAGTTTAAAACTTAACAATGTTTCTTTCTCTTTTAACTTAAGATAATATTAAATGTATCATGTGATATTGCTATTTGTTGTGCTGATATTTTTATAGCAAAGAAAAGAGAAATCTTGACTTGAATATGTTCTGGAAATAACAATCTTTACATAACCTATATCTGGAATGAAGAATTTAATCTTATTCTAATGACTCTGGTATGTAGGTATGTAAGGAATTTAAATATGTATGGTTAAACAGGCAGCCCAGGTTCGCTTGCCTGTTGGTAACATATTTTGAAAGCGCCTTTGAACCATGCTGGTTATGGAGCACCTTTTCTAGGTGGTTTTCTTCTGGTGTCCTTGATGTCTTTTTGATGCCAGGTAAAGATCTTGCTCATCCAGGTGTTTTAAGTAGCTCCTTTCATCTTGGCGACTCAGTTATAGACTCCATGTCTTAAACTCTGGGGCTGATATAAGGTTTTTTTTGTTATTTTTATTGATTTTATGGTTTTACATATCGGTAACTGTTTTTATACATATTCTTCCTTCCTAAAGTGTAAATCCTGAATGTGTAAATTAAAGGCACAGATAAGGACTCAAATGATGCTTCACTGTAGTGGGGAGAACAACATCCCTGCATGTAGAAAGCTAGAATGTTTTCTGCATCACATACTAACTTTCTCCCTTACCAATTTTCTCCCACACATGTTAATTTTCTGTGAGTAGGGACATTTTAATATAGTGCGAATACTGCCATGTGAAATCTGAAATCCAAATCTTACTCTGAAAAGGCAAAATTTAGTCACATGTGTACCATCAAAGGGAGACACTAGGTCAATAAATCAAATTTTCTTAAAAACAGCAGAACACCTATTCCTTTCAAGAGCCAAAGGTGTGCTGGGTGCTTTATCTGAGAAACTGTAAGCAATTCTCTAACTAGAAATATCTGTGCTATACACGTGACAAGTTTTTACAGAGATCATTGGCACCAAGACTGGATGTAATAACTTTCTGATTAGAAGGGACTTTTTGTGAGTTCAGTGTGTCCAGAGAACTGGTCTCAGTGATAAAAATACAGGGAACAAAATATGTGTTTCTATACAAAGGCTGGCTTTAAATCAACACCCTCAGATATGCAGATGATACCACTCTCATGGCAGAAAGGGAAGAGGAACTAAAGATCCTCTTGATGTGGGTGAAGGAGGAGAGTGCAAAAGTTGGCTTGAAACTCAACATTAAGAAAACTAAAGTAATGGCATCCAGTCCTCTCACTTCCTAGCAAATAAATGGGGAAGAAATGGAGGTAGTGACAGATTTTATTTTCCTGGGCTCCAAGATCACTGCAGACAGGGACTGCAGCCAAGAAATTAAAAGATGCTTGCTCCTGGGGAGGAAAGCTATGGCAAATCTAGACAGCATACTAAAAAGCAGAGACATCAACCACCAACAAAAGTGCGTATAGTCAAGGCTTTGGTTTTCCCAGTTGCAATGTACAGCTGTGAAAGCTGGACCATAAGGAAGGCTGAGTGCCGAAGGATTGAGGCCTTTGAATTGTGGTGCTGGAG